>NW_028301615.1:2878787-3030303 GCF_987345545.1 Pholcus phalangioides | reverse complement strand
TAGGTTAGTCTGGAGCAATTCCCTATTTCTTTGATTCCAGATTACCTCTATTAGCTTCGCATCATTTGTGAATTTGCTAACAATCCCATCGATATCCTGATCAAATTTATGGATAAAAAGGGGAAAAGTATAGAGCCAAGGACATTTCCTTGATCGACTCCACTTGTGACACTTGTCCAAGTATAGAATTCCCTGTTCACTATAACCCCTTGTGACCTATCTCTTAACCACGATTCTATCCAATTCAGCAAGTTGCCTCCAATCTCATGGAAGCACTTCAAGAGTTTACCATGTTGTATCAGATCAAATGCCTTCTGAAAAATCAAGATAGACAACAACATTTTTGTCCTTGCCCAAAGCCTTAGTCACGTGATCATAGAAGCAAAGGAGGTTGGTTACACATGACTTCCTCGTTTTGACTTTATGCTGATTATCCAGCAATGCAATATTCTTGTCTATCTATTTTGCCAATTGCCTTTTGATAATGATTTCCAAAGTTTTTGAGAGGGAGCTCATCAAACTCACTGGATGATAATTGGACACAGCTTTTCTACTACCCTTTTTAATTAATTTTTTGTATTTGAGTAAAGATTTGCTATTGACAAATGAAATTTAATTCTGGCCATTATAAATCATGTCAAAAATCAAAGAATAATGAACACAAGTCAGGTTTGACAAGGTTTTGGACATTATAGTAAAAACCAGGATAGGCATGTTGTCCTAAACTGTTCAAAACCTTTAACTTACAACATGAAAATATGGTATGAGAAAAAGAAAAAAAAAATCAAGTAATGAGAGAAAATTGGTTACTATTTGTTTCAACCATTTGAAGCTACCAGGGTGGTTTAACTAGGTTTTATGCATGACTAAAACCACCCATGGTCAAAATATATATATATATTCTGGTGCTTGTTGAAAGCAAAAACTGATTTTAATTCAAAATTTATTATGAAAGAAACAGTTAAAACAATCATAACATTAGCAGGGCTCCCACTCGTTCTACTTTTCCTACTTTTTGGTAAAATGTCCTACTTTTGTCCTGCTTTCTAGTTTATGTACTACTTTTCCTTACCAAAACTTATCAACAAAATTTGTATAATTGATTTTAATTGGGGAAGGGATCATCAATATAATGCAAATGTAGTAGATTGCAAGTAACGATTCTGCCAAAGCAGAAATTGTATGGTTTTTAATTTATTTTTTTTTGGGGGTGGAGGTGTATGTGAACCATTTGGTGGTTTATTAATTTTTCATTTGCTTAAATTGAGGGTTCAACAAGTACAGTAGTCATTAACAACTTCTGCCTGGTTGAAAAAAAAGTCATTTTGTATTTACTACTTCATGATCTTGGACAGTAACTGACTGTTAATCATTCAAAATTATGGTGCACATTTGTGTATAGGTAAATAACAGTTTGCATAACAAAGCAATTACATAATAAAGCTAGGTACATAGGCCTATTCTAGGCTTGGTGACTCTGATGATGCATAATAGCATTCAATTGTCTTCTGTATTTTCAGGGCATGCAGGGTCATAAACAGTATTTACAATGCTCAGCAAAGAGCTGGGAAAGGAAGTGCTTCATTTGTCAAAAATGATTATACTGGCAGTAAAATGTAAAAAACAGATTGGCAGTAAAATGTAAAAAACAGATTGGCAGTAAAATGTAAAAAACAGATTGGCAGTAAAATGTAAAAAACAGATTGGCAGTAAAATGTAAAAAACAGATTGGCAGTAAAATGTAAAAAACAGATTAACAGTAAAATGTAAAAAATCCTTTTACAAAAAGGATGGACAATGCATTAAAACCATCTGGGCACCTTGACTTATTCATATCAGACCTTGTAATTTACATAGTTTGCACTGTGCCTAAAGTGGTCTAAAAAGATCATCATTCTTAAAAACTTACATGTCTTCATAATTTGATGTGTATTATCGAAGAGAGTTGACAGACGACTGTGGAAGACTCCAAAAAAGAATGCAATTTATATTGTCAGGAGAGACAGAAAAGAACTATCTATGGTTGGTAAATATACCCTATTTTGGTCAAAAATTGTTTTTGTTACCAAGTCATTTCTGCTATTTTGCTTTGGCTCAAGTCAATCTTATAGGATATTAGAAATAGTGCTACAAGGAGGAAATTTTTTTTTAATTAAATAAATTCAGGTTTTTTTAAATTATGCTATGATTATGTTGTCTGGGGGAGGGTACCCTCCTCAGTCCTACTCTTTCTAATTTTTTGAATGGGAGCCCCTGCATTAGTTTAAGACTATTTTGACTAGTTTTGACCAGTTTTGATTCACTGATACAATGTCATATTGTGAAAAGAATATAAAAAATCATTTTTTACCCATGACCCCTGTTTTCCCCATGAACAAGGCTCTCATTTGCATTTCATTATGCACATTTGTTCTTGGCAAATTTCTCGACAATATTATACTTCAAACTTTGTCAGTGGACTACCAAGAGTCAGTTAAGCAACATATCACAAGATTGGGTTTACAACACAGGATTAGTGTTTATTGTACAACAAGCCATTTAGTCCCAAATTCCAAAAAAAGAAAGAAATCGAATTGAAAAAGGGTTTTATCACAAGAATATGACAGAAAAACTGGATGCATGCAGTTTTAAAAAGTTTTGGTGAAGAAAAGTAATTTATATTGATTTTTTTATACTGAGGTCAAAATGACTGCTATCTGTCTCTTTTTATGTAGTTCAAATTCCCTTTGTTCTATTGTTAGGCCTAATGATCTCAACTCACACACCAAGGCTCGAGAAATCTAAAAAATTTGCATGCTCGACTCAAATAATGCTGTAAAACCCCTCCTAACTGTCACCTCTCTTTTATGACAATATTAATTTCCCAAGTCTATAGTATGCATTTCATACTACTCAACAGTCATCCCTCTTTTGCGGATAAATTATTTAGTTCCTTCTGCATCTGCAGAAGAGGGGTTTTAGTTTACATGTAGAAGCAATATTTTTTATATTATAGCTTTGGGAATGTGGCTAATAAAAGAAATATGTGTCCAGCATGTGAACCGATACAGACTCCTCGAATGGAGGGGGGGGGGATGAAACTAGTGGGATGTTAATAGTAAAAGGGGTAATATCAACTTCTGCCTATGCTAGTTATACAATATTTTTCATCCTATGATGCCTCAAGCAACCAATTTGTCTTTGTCTAGCCCTGTCACACAATCTCTCATATTTCTTGAGTTTTAATTATGATGAGTTGGAAATTTTCTCACTTTAAACATATGTTTATATCATGTGGGCTGGGTTAGTCTTTTTTAAAATTTAATTTGAGTACTATTAAACCCTTCTTTCTATTTTTGCAGAAAATTTGGAAGAACCACAGTTCACAATGGACGTGTGATATATATGCATATATAGCCAAGTCTGCCAAGCCACTTATTTTTCGAGGAACCAGAATTTTTGCTGTCTTCTTAATTTGATATCAAAGTGGTCTATATTGTTATACTTTCAAAATATTGCTGGTTGCCTACAAGTGGTTATATATATGTGTGTGCGCACACGCGCATATTATGTTGTTGCTCAAATTTTTTTTTTCCCTTGGCCAAATTCTGTTAATGTTTCAATTATGAATATTTTTGCCATCAAAGTTTTTGATTGGAACTTTTCTGTTATAAGTTTGAGATATTATTCTCAGTTGTTTAATATTTTGCATGTTATATTCAAATTTGTCTCCAGGAAATTTCTCGAGAGTGGTTGAATCAAAGCATTGAAATATTGAATCGAACATGCATTAATCAGCACTTTTTATTCTCTGTGTGTTATCATTTGTTTCTATCTATATGTTTTTTTTTAATTTCCACAATTCTTTTCCGCATATCTGCCATGCCATATTACTTCTATTGGTCCAACAAATTCAAGTGATATAGGCAATCACTTAATCATTCATATTCCTAGTCTAACTTACAAAGTATATTTTTTTTCAAGTAAAATCATGATATAAATAATTGGTAAACAAAATTTTTAGTACCATACCTGTTATTCTTCTGTGGCCAATATTTTTGTCATTATAGCACCACAAATACCTTTTTATAGTTGATAAAATATATCTGAATAATACTGTGTATTTGTGTCATTTTCCTCAAGGTTTGTTTTTTATTGTAGTCATCAATATGAATTTCAGACATTTTCAATTTTAAACATTTTTCTTGTCTACACCTTAATGCTTGTTCTTATAAGACTAAAATCAGCTCAAGTTGACAAAACAGAATTATTTAAGTTACAAAACTTTACTACACTATAAAGGCATCAAGCTGCATTGCGATGATGTATGAATAGTGTCTTGGGTCCAGGATTATACAAAATTGAACATGCATCTCATAAGCATTCCTTTCAGGAACTTCTAAGAAATTGCTGCATGTGCGAATTGATATAGTGTGAAATTCCTCAACGTAGACAATGTCTGAGGTGTGTTCAAATTGTTGCCATCCATCTAAAAGTGGAAGATGCGTAAATTTTTTCTGATATTAATTTCTTTTTTGTGCTCTGGTGAAGTCCTGCGGCTATGCTTTAGAAATAAATGTTTCAAACCTGGTTTTAAGGAGTAGAATCGTCGATATACATTGAGAATCTTGGCTTTACCACCTTAAAAAAAAACAATTCAAAAAATTTCAAGTGAAATTGCTTCATTCCTCCTGAACAGAAAACTTTGTTTGTATTTAAGTTCTGTTTTATCATTATTTTCCCAAATGAACAAAAAAAACATTTTCAAATATACTGTAGGTCAGTGTTTCTCAAAATTTTGTCACTTGCGATTCCCTTGGCTTTTTGTCGTTCATCTGTGGGCAGGCAGATTAATGTAGAAATTAAATTTTCAAAGAACTGAATGGGCACACATCAATACGTCCACCAACTTGTCGCGACACACACACACTTTGAGAATCACTGCTATAGGCATGTTTTTTTATTACAATTTTGTCTTTCGTTATTCTTTAAAGACGAATTAGAATTACTTGCTCCATCTCTGCTTTAGGTTCGTCGATAGTAAAACACTTCAACCATAGGAAACACACAACCAGATAAATGTAATTTCAGTGTTATATAATTATCATACTATTGCAGTGTTTCTCAAAGAGTACTTCGCTGTGAATATTGATTTGTGTGCCTATTTTTATGCTTTGAAGTGGTTCTTCTGTATGGGGGAAATTTCTACCAAACTATTCTCGGGATATAATTAAAGACGCTTTTTAAATCGGAAATTTTTAAAACATAGCAAGCCAGACGAGGGCCTTAAGCTTTGTATCCCATCTGTGGCTTGTTTTAGTGTCGTTAAACTATTTTACGGGTTTGCTTATTTTTTTTCGTTTTACACAATTTTTTCGACTACAGGTACCTCAGATTTTTTTGATAATCGGTGAGTGAGTTGGTGTTATATAGTTATGAAATGAAATTTTAATTTCATATTTCTTATTAACTAGAAATGTGAAATTTTGAGGTTTTAGATCCGTTTATACTACTCTAAATCAGATTTCTTCAGTGTTGATCTCTGGGCCGTAAAAAATTGCACCCGATTCATGTAGCACTACATAATTTCAAAATATAAAAAGTAATGTCGCTCTGAATTTGTTTTTGCCCTCAGCCGGTCTGAAAAAATTTTCCCCTATTTATTTATTTTTAGTGGTTCGTAAATTATTTATCCTATTCAGGGGCGTAGCCAGAAATTTCGTTCGGGGGGGGGGGGGAGACCAAAGTGACAGAACAATGGATTTGGCCATCTTTTTTTCCTTTTTTGGGTAATTTTCTCACATTCCCCCCCCCCCCCTCGCTACGCCCTTGATCCTATTTATTTCATGCTGGTTCACAAATAGCCGTATTTTAACGTATCTGAGGACCTTTTTTTTTTGCCAAAAATTGGGTCCCAAAAGTAATGGGGTTTCTTATACAAGGATAGTAAGCTTATAATAGATATTGACAAATTAGTCCAAGCAATTTACGATAAGAGTGACTGACGATGAGGTCTGATAACTTTGATGATAATCGGGGCTACCCTTACCAGATACGGTTCAAGGTGCGTCAACAATTTCAGGCCACCAAAAATGTTCAGGACTCCTTTTGCCCCGATTTTATGGGGGGAGGGAAATCGGCATCCACTATTTTAGCGTATATAGGAATGCTAAAAAAATATCCATATAAAAAATTGATGAAAATTCAGCACCGAAAGTAAGGAAAATTTCGGAATTGAATTAAAAATAATTAATTCTAACACACACAAATGGATGAAAATAAAGAATTAACGGCATAAAAAAACCCAGAATTGATTCAAGATATTAAGAATTAATGCAAGAAAGGATTTAAGAATCACAGTGAAAGCCTCCAATAATTTACCGTGAGTGCGGGCCTCACAAAGCGCGGGAACCGGTGCGACCGCACCTGTTGCATGGACAGTCCTGATGGTAATCAACCAGTTGATGTAGATGATTGTGATGTATTAGATAAGAGATGAAGAATTTAGTGGTTTTTCTCTAATGTGAATAAAAAATATCTTCTTTTTTTTGTATATTTTAAAACACATCTTTAATGAAAACTTCTTTCGAAATTTTAAGCCTAACAAATCAGGGGGTTTCCTTATGCACGTTAAAATACGGTATTTCTCATTTTTATTACCCGGTCCATGAAATCGTTTTGTGGTTTTCCCCACTCGCCTTGTTAAAAAAAGGTTAAAGAACACTGCTCTAGATGAAAACTAGTGTCAGGTATCTATTTTTCCGTTCAGAGCATTTTGTAGCTGAATTCAGTTGTCGGATGAAGTTCCCCCCATCCTGAGGCAATCAAAAATTTAATTTTTAAATATTTCTTAAAAAATTGAAATATCGTAAGAAAGTTTCTTTTGTATGCTATTTTAATCAATTTCTGTTAATTTAAATGCTTTTTGAAGGTAGTTACTACCGTATTCTTGGGGGTGTGGAATGCACATTAATCTCTTCCAGAAAAATTTCGTGTATATATCTAATCTTCAAAAAAAAATAACCTTCAACAGAAATTAAGATAGCATATAAAGGGGTTTTTTTTCACTTTGGTGTTTTAATTTTTTTACACAAGTATTTAAAATTATTTTTAATGTTCGATCGTCTTGAGGAGGGGGGATGCACGCATGCCTGTCCCCCACAAAGACGGAACTGACAGGGCTCCAACGCAGGACTGTTCTCATCTTTTTTTTTTGTCTTTTTTTACACTATAAATTCACTATGTAGGGGCACGCCCTAGGAGCCCTGCTACAGGATCTGGGGCCATGGATGCACGGTCCCTACGTACGCCTCAGGCTAACGCCTCCATACCGTGTGTAATCCCATTCCATTATATATTTTTTGCATTTTACATTTATACTTCAACTTAACCACACATCTATCTCCTATATATTCCTTTTGGGAATTTCTAATTGGTACATGCAGGAACGTGTGTGTGTAGGCGTATATTTGTGGCCCTAAAAAACATTTATGTTACAGACTTGTTTGTTCGTGTTATGCTGGTGCTGCCATCTGTTTTGCATATTTTGAAGTGAAATGAAGTCTGAATTTATCACGGAGGTCTATGTGCTCTCTGCGGTATAAATTTAAACAGAGGGGTTTGTGGTAAATCCTGGCGGCCTCCACCAGAGATCGCAACCGATAAACCCAGCTCCAGGATGCGTGGATCATGCCAACCTCTAACACGTCCATGGAGGAAAGAGAAAAAAGTTTTTCTCCCCCACTATTATATATTGGTTGATGTCGATCTGAATTAAGGCGCCTATAGAATCCTGTATACAAGTACCAGCAGACCCATCAACACGTGACCTTCAAAAGTAGAGATCTCTGTTGGAAAACAGGTGAAAAGTTCGTCAAGAAAATATGGCAGCTTTTTTTTTTGGTAATCAACCCGTAATATTGTTGCTTTAATTCATTGTTTTTTTCTTTCTAACATTACTCTCTTTTGTTCTGGTGAACCGTTGATCCTATAGGTATACTTCCATTAGAAAAGTATTCAAATAACGTGTAGTACTTATATCTGAGTACTACACGTTATTTGAATACTTTTTATAATTTGAAGTATGCCTCTAGAATCACACCGATTCGCCAGTAAAATGCCATACCCCCCAATTTGCTATGCACCCTGTATATATTCACCTTGTTTGTCTGTTTCTATTGTATTTTTCTGACCACCTCACCCCACCCCATCTCCAAATGACGGGCCTACATACAAGATATTGTTCTCAAACTTTTGCCACCTACGGTGATGATCCTCCAAAAAGACAGGGCTCTAGCCCAAAGTCCCGGGATGATTCTTATGTTTTTCCCTCCACTATAAATTCACTTTAGAGGGGGGCCCGTCAAACATCCCATTTTAGAGACTTGGTTGCAGGATGTGATGCACAGTACTGTAACTAGCCATTCTTGTGCAGGAATTTGCATTTAGGCCCCTTCTTGGGCCCAGGATCGCCCATTCTGGTGGGCCCTATCCCTATGCGGGTGCACCTGCTTACGGTACTTGTGATGTATATGGCTCCCTAGCATAGATATTTTACCTTATAAAAGCGTCACTGCAAACAAATGAATTACGAAAGGCGATGTTTAGAGGTGTCGTGAGTTCGATACTCGATTCTTCCTGGTAAAATTTTCTTGACGCACACAGAAACGGCAACGTGACCATAGAAGAAAATTGTTACCGCAGGGAGTCCCACGCCGAGGGGCTAGCTCACCAACCTTTCAATGAGCATAAAAAAAAACTTCCGTTTGGAATCGGAATAAATTGTAGGTCCGGTCTAATCCGGTAGTTCGATACCTGATTCGTCCTTGGCAGAAGCTTTCCTGAAGCGGGGAATACAACAGAAACGGAGACAACATAACCACAGAAAAAGATTGCTACCGCAGGAAGTCCCACACCGAAAGGTTAGTGCACCAACCCCCTCGGTGAATACAGTGAAAGGCAAAATGGCGATCGCTGCCGTGCAATAAATAGTAGATCTGTGTGTAATATTAGCCCTCGTGTGCAGAAAGTGACCGTGGTGCAACAATGATCAAAGAGCAACCAAATCAATATTTCCAGCTTTCCACGACGCTCTCTTTGAGAAACAGCGGAGAATAAAAGGCTAAACATTCCATTTTCAAGAAGCTACAACAAAATGACTGAAAAAAATCCGCTGTTAATCCAGGGGGAGGGGGGGGAAGATTGTTCTACGTTCCCCCCCCCCCAATTTTAGTGAACGTAATGTTCTGTTAAAAAAA
The DNA here is from genome assembly GCF_987345545.1 of Pholcus phalangioides. Taxonomy (NCBI): domain Eukaryota; kingdom Metazoa; phylum Arthropoda; class Arachnida; order Araneae; family Pholcidae; genus Pholcus; species Pholcus phalangioides. Next base: position 3,021,067 of record NW_028301615.1, on the reverse strand, counting down.
AAAAGAAAAAAAAATGCTTGGTTAAAAAGAAAAGGGACGATTTTATCAAAATACGGAAAAAGCTAAAAAAAAAGACCGCGAAAAATGGTCAGCCGATTCAAAAAAACCCACAGAAGTTGCAAACACTTCTGCTCTGGGCTATACTCTGCACTGCAAAAAAAAAAAAAAAAAAGCACTCCCTTTCTCAAATGAAATATATAAATTTGCATTCGTTTTTTAAAATAGTTTCGTACAAGCCATTTTTACAGATGAATTTTCATCGACTTCGTCGTAATATCCGTAATCCGAGTTCAATAACTTTGATTTTTTTTACATTTTGAAAAAAACAATAAAATTACCGATAATTTTTGGCCGTCGAGTCATAAGCAGGCAGGACTGCATCCGGGACATTCTGGTTAAATACACTTCGGTCATGGCGGCGTTGTCGTAACGTGAGCTGCTATTATGGTTGTGTTGAAAGTAGCAGTCGAAGTTGGACTATTCGTGGTGTTGAGTATCTGCTGATCACTTGAAAGAAAAAATAATAGAAGCCGTTTCATGCTACCATTTTCCTGCTAGGAAAACATGCAGAATGTAGTGCATAATTCTAGTTGCGATAGCCCTAGCGATTGTGAATTGAGTGAAATTGGGAAGGACCATTCGTGTTCGTCGTCACCTCTTAGTGGAAACATTAGTTTAGAAGGAGGCGAATCCAGCGTTGCTTCTCTGCATGCCCGTTTTTTGGCCGAATTATCCGAAAGCGACGACGATGAAGTGTCCGAGGTGAGATTCGCAAAAATTTAAATCCATTTCATCGGTTGGCCATTCTCGGGCTTAACACGTAGGCCTAAGTGCTGCTGGATCCCCCCCTCCCTTCCTCCCAGCCCTTCCTTTATGGTCTTTGTTATTTGTGGTGTATGTATGTGTGTGTGTGTGGTGTTATTTATCCTGAGGTCATTTCAATTGTCAATAATTTCTATAAATTCCCTTTTTTATATATTTTTTTCAAATTTAATTAATTTTTTTCATTGCGTCGCGCACTGCGATGAAAAGTATGTTGTTTTCGACTGGCGCAGCGGAAGTGCAATGATCTTATCGGGGCACTACTAATGGCAAAAATGTTCACTTCACGTCTCCTCGCATCAATTTCTCTCAAATAATATTTCGATCAGTAAAAATACGCCTTCAAGACGCATTTAGTGCGTGTTTCTTTTTAAGCCTTATTGATGAGCGCTAATGTTAGAAAGAAAAATGCCATTAGATAGCAAATCAAAATTTAATTCAATGGATCCCTTGAGAAAAAGCCTCATTTTTTTCTCATAAATTTATTAAATAAATATACAATTTTGGGAGCTCGATGCACGTTTTTGAATTTACTCATCCATTATATCATCTCCAACTAACTGATGAGCAATTTTCAAAATAGATACGAGGTGTAGTGATGTAGGGCCAGTTAAAGATTGTAGCCTTTATATACCTGCTCAAATAGGATGGATAAACCCATTTGTGGCTCAAATTATGAAAAATAGTGTATTCAGCTGGTGCAGCGGAAGTCCAATGGTCTTATTGGTGCACTGATGTAGTGAGGACATACAGTGGGAATTCCTGTTAATCTCGAATATTTCAATTAAAATATATCTTTAACACACATTTAGTGCATGTTTTGCCCCGCCTATTTAGGCCTTATTAAATTCAGATTAGTGCTAATATAAAAAAAAACAAGCTATTAGATACAAAATTAAAATTGAATTTAATGGATTCCCCACGAAAAGTCGTAGCTCATAATTTATTGATTGACGAATAAATGTATAATTGTGGAAGATATGTTTCTTAACTTGGAGGTATTAATATTGAGCAACTTTCAAAATTAGTATCGGGTGTAAAGATAGTTGTAACCTTTACATGTGCATTAAAAAGGGGGTGAAAAACCAGTTGTCCCTCAAATGCTGTTGCATATTTAGTTTACATATTCTTATATCATATATGTAGAACCATTATCTCATAGGAATCACAGAATTAGAGGGTGAACAAGACTGGATTAATCTATTACCCGACACGCTTGGGACATGTGAAAATTTTAGCTGGAAATGTATTTTTCCACTTAATGCCTGACATGAAATCTGGACTTGTATTTTAAGTAGAGCATGTAAATTTTTAAATATTTTTTTGGGGGGGGGAATGATTTTTCTACCTTTATCTGAACATGAATTTTTACTGTACTGACCTTGGGAAAACATCAGCCTTGGTGACTGAATAAAAACGACTTAATGAGCAGGTTGATTCAGTAATAAGTAAGATGTATGTGCTTATTATGCTGGCAGAGAATTTCAAAAACACAAGTAGGGTCACATTAAAAGGGATTGATGTTAAGCCAAGGTCTTGCTGTGTTTTACACGCTATGAAAAATTTCTTAAATTGCTATTAACATCAATTGTTATTTTTACCAATCGAAAAGCAAGTTAGAAAATTTAAAAGTTTTATACATTGCTGTATAATATCGGATTTTTTTCATACTTTGATATGGTTCCCCTGTAAATTTTTTCTCTGTACTTAATATTTTTTATTTTGGTTTCATGATCGATAAGCATGATTAACAAGACTTTATATTTTGGTCAGGGAAGTAACTACATCGAAGCAATGCCTCTATAAGCTTGGGAAGGGCAATTAGATGCTGCATCTGTGAAATCAAGCTGTGAATATGAGATTGTCAATAGAAATATGTTGGAAATGTGGAAAAATACAAAAAAAGTTAAACATAAAATATTGAATTAATGCAGTGGTTAAAAGGGTTGCCGATATCAAATACTAATTTGGCTACCAGGGTTGTTAATTTTGGCTTTTAAAAAAGTTGCCATGTTAGTGCTGATCACGTTTATGGGTAATTAACCCCAATGGTTTGGGCCATGCTGGGGTTTTATCGGACTGGTTTCAAATCTTACTTCAAACAAAGGTTTTCATCAAGGGCCAGTGCTGGTCTAAATTTTTGACTTGTCAAGCCTTATTATTCTATAGCTAATATGGAGACCTGGGGGGGGGGGGGCGGCAGCAAACACAAATTTATTTAAAAATGCAAACCAACCACAGGCAAAAGCCCAGTTACAGTTTGTATATATAAATACATGATAAAGATAAAAACATGTATATATAAAATAAGAATTTAAAAATATACATTATTACTGCATTTTAAAAATCAGTACAATAGATAATTTTTCAAAACATTAGAACAATATGGAACTTGAAGATTATGGCATCTAAGATTGATTTGCGGGCAATAAAATTTGTTTTGACTTCTATTTTATTGCAGATCATGATTTAATTTATTATTGAGTGGGTGTAATTAAAATCCTGCTATGATGAAATGAATAGACCTAATGTTTTTGTTATTTAAATAACCTAAAGTTTTTTGACTGTTTATTTGTTTAATCTTTTATTTACTTGCTGTTGTGTAAGAGAATTATGTGTTCGTATTAGGTGGAATCCTTTATTCTAGAACAAGGGGAACTGGATGATGATCAACAAGTATTAGATACATCTAAATTCTTGTTAGCTGCTGATTCGTCTGAAAATTGTATTGATGTTGAAACTCAACGCCGTTTAGAAGCCTTATTAGAAGCTAGTGGTATGTGTGTACATGAAATCCTATCTTATCAATGTAAAATTTTGGAATCATTGAATAATTATTTACCTGTTGATTGAACTTGAGATTTTATTTTCCTGGAATTAATTTCTTTACTCTATGGATGGTTAACAAGTTTTTTATTATAGTTTCATCATTACTTCAAACCTATGTAGTTAACATAGTTATCCAAATACTTTTTGAATGTTGAATGCCTAAATTTGACATTTTGAAACATGTTGAGTGAAGATATTGAAACTTCAATGTTGAAAATTCACACTAATTTTAAGTTGTTTTTAAAATAGCTTTTTACTTTGAGGGGTGCTCCTGTTTTTCAGGCTACGACAATTCTAGATAGTGCAGTTTTTTCAGGTAATTGAAAATATAATCTGCTGCAGGTAAAATCCACCTTTTTGATGAGCGCTTCTGTTAAATTAGATTTAGTTATGAAGCTGACTTGCAACAGATCATCTACCTCGGAATTGAAAGCAATGTTAACCCACTTGTAGCACGCTGCTGTAAATCCTCTTCCAGGGCTTGACAAATCCCAGGCACCGGGTCGCCACAGTGGCTGAAAAATCTAATTGTGCCAAAAAAATTTTATTATACAGTGATACCTTGGTTAATAAGTCTCTGCTTATGAAATTTTAAGGCTAATAAAAATTTGGCATTTTTCTACCTCGGCCAATATTTTTTTAGATATGAATATACGTGCTAACGTTAAAACATCCACATCGTGAGCTGAATTTTCACGCTAATCATCATCAGACTTACTCTCACTCTCAAGCCCGATTAACTCGTGTCTACTTTGGAATCTTTTATCAGATGTACTTCCACTCTTCGTGAAACGCTTTGAATCATTTCATGTAAAATGAAAGATTCAGCTTGTAGGCATTTTCTATGTTTTTGTGCTTTCTTTCGTACAAGACTGAGCATCAAGCTGAACATTCTGGAGTTTCTCTGATACATGCAGATAGAAAAGATACAGAAATGAGCTGACAAAATCACAAGTAGAAAGGGATCCCTATGGACTTAACTAGATTGTGTCAACACCAGCTTCAGTAAAGTAAAGCTGGTGTTTGTGTGAAATAAAAAGATCTTCAGTGTCTCACTTTCCTATAAATTCTCATTTATCCAATTTTGAAGCTGTTCAGTTTAGCCTATAGTCTATATATATATTTTTTTTCATTTATTTTTTGTAGCATTCCTTGATGTTTTAAAAAAAAACCAACTTATCTTTAACTTTTGGATAGAACCTGGGACTATTCAAATTTCCATTGAAACTTATAGGAAATTATGTTTTGGTTTACATAGATTTTGGCTAATGCACATGATTCCGGAACAAATTAAAGTTTTTGGACATTTTTTTGATTGGGGGGAAAATGCCTAGCTCCTAAATTTTTTTTTCGATTTATCAAGCCATTCCCTATTGTATATGAATCAGATGGGTTTAACTTATTCTTGACCATATTAACATTCATTGATAATGAAGCTTGTTTTTGCATATCGGTACAATCAGGGCTTGATAAATCCCAGGTCACCATGTGACTAAAAAATTTTCTGTATGCGATTGCTAGCTTGGGCAAAAGAAAATGATTTTCTCCTAAAATATTTGGTAAGCACCTAGATTTTTGGTTGATTTATCAAGCCCTGAATGTACAATATCTGATCTAGTAGTGGCAAAGCAACAGTATGTTAGAATTAGAGCTAACAATTCAAATGAATTCCACTAAGTATGCTTTACTTTTGGGCACACTTCTTTAAATGGGGCACAAAGTGACTATTTGCATGAGCAGATTATTCAATTTCGAAAATAGAGTGGAAAAATACTTTGTTATATCAAATAATCATGAGGAGCCTGTGTCTACTTATGAGCCATATTTTTTTCTATCAATATTTTTCGATACACAAATTAACTGTCAAAAATTCATAATTTTTTTAATAAAAGGGCGTAAGGGCTTATGTAAAATAGCACAGATCTGCAATGAAAAACTTTCTTAAAAATAGTTTGGGTTTCTTATACTTTTGAGGATGCTAACTACTGGAAAAATAATTTAAAAAATCCATCACATCTAGTTTTTAAGAAATTAAGTGAATTGAATTTTCATGGTCATATGGTCATAAGCAGCATGCAAATCGCATTGAAACTGTTATAAACAAATGTAGGGAATCCTTGTCAGATAATTCAGTGATTTTAGGGTGATATTGGTGCTGGTTCCAAATTGGGTGTTGGTTTTGTCATATTGGCTCTACATTTTGGGAATAATAGCTATTGTTGGATGCTTAAGCGGGAGACTGAAGACGCAAAGCAGCGAAAGCGTAGTAGAAGCAGCATTAAAGAGTAAAAAAGTGTAAAACTTCTAATGTATAAATGTCATAGCTTTTTATCTGCCACACCTTTGTATAAGCTTCATATAATTTTCAATCAAAATTGAAAAAAGGGAAAAACTGATATCCAAATATAAAATTAAATGTTATACGTTTAATTTGACATTGAAATTTTCTTTGAGAATTTTATAATATTACGGGAATGATATTGTAAATTTAAAGTTTTTACTAGTTTAAAAAAAAATAAGGCTGCATGTAACAAAAAATTCTTGTAAGAATTAAAATGTTTTAACGTCTTTGGAAACATTATTGGATAGGTTGTGTGGCATTGAATTTGCAAGAGCTGAAATGAACTTTGAACCAGTAATAAGCCATGGCTTTATTACTGGGATTATTTAGGCAGAAAATAATATGCAAAACTATTTAACTTCAATCTTTCACGTAATTTTGATGTGTTTAGCTTTATGCCAGTCTGGATATGGCATATGTTGGTTAGTGCCAAGTTCTATTGTTAATAGTTAATCTAAAATCATGTGTTGAAATTACACTTAATTAGTATAATATACAGTGTGATCTGATAGTCAAACTTTGTTAATTTGAAGTCCAAAGTCGCTGGAAAAAAGTTTGCATTATCCAATCAATCTATCCTGGATCTGTAACATTACAAATTGTAACTTAACGTTCACATAGGATAATTATTCGCTTATGAAACTTTTCTGAAATTTTAATCATTTCTAATTATAATTGATATTAGCTACTACATTACTCCACTGTTCTAGAATCAGTATCACTGCAGAATTTCTTGACCATGCTCGAAGCCTGATTTATGGAAAGAGTTCATGATCATCAGTTAAGAGAATCTTTCCCAAATTTTGCTTATCATTCTTCTGCTATCAAAGAAATATACTTTCATTAACGTATTACAATCTGAACTTAACAATATTTCCATACTGTTAATGATGACAAAAAGATCCAGATTAAGTGGTATAAATTCTCGATGCACTCCAACTAAGCAATGTTAAGCCCGAGTAGCATAGTGGTAAGATGCTTGTCTTTCACTATGAAGGTTACAAAGTCCAGTGGTTTGAATTCAGCCAAAAATACATCGGGAGCAAGTTTTTCACCTACTGAGCCCGGGGTGACCACCGATAGAGGACACCTTCATTTCCCACCCAACTCCACTGGTTGGAACAATTATTGATGTATGGTGACATATATGATCGGAGTTGGTGTGTGGTAAGTAGCTGAGCAATGTTAAAATGGACATTATAAATTATCAAAGAATGAGTAGAGAATAAGACTTTTTTTTCAATCTTTTATTTCCCTTTAAAAATTTGTTTTATGATATGATCAAGAAAATCAGTCAGACTTCTGATAGAATTTTTCCCAAATTAAATTTGCTCATACAAAATTATAATTTTTTCCCCTTCAACTTTGAATACAAAATATTCATTTTACAAAATATTCGGAAGAAAATTTGAATTAAACAAATTTTTGACATTAAATTTGAAAACTCGAGGGGAGTTGGTTAATTCGAATTTTGGATAGTTGGAACTTCAACAAAGTTCTGCTGTATATGCACATACGGTTGGACCCGTTTGTAACGAAGTGGGGGAAAAAACAAAATATTTGTTACACCTGCAAACTTTGTTTTCATACCATGTACATGTATTTGTACTGGCTTGATAAGATGAGGTAAACATTCACTGAAAATGTAAAAATTTTTTTGTGAAAAAGAAAATTCATAACATCTATATTCGCTATAAGTGAATTCATAACATCTATATTCGCTATAAGTGAATTCATAACATCTATATTTGCTATAAGTGAATCTGACAAAATTAAGTTATAACACTAATAATGAGAGTGTGAGAAGAACAAAGTGGATTTAGGAATATGTAAAAATATGCTTTAGAAGACTAGGTTTTGAATGTCTGTTTCATTAAAGCTGTGATATGCAAGTTTGATTTATTCTAAATTTCATTTGCATGTAATACATATGTGTATATTTCTTTCAGAGTTTTTCAAATTTTTATGCATTGTAATAGCCATGTTTTGTAATTCAAAACCTTTAAAAAAAATTTTTTCATTCACCTTTCATATCCATAAGTTAATATAATGCTTTTGATTGTTCAAATTTTTGTCATATTATGCTAGGAAACTAATCTTTTTTTATTCTTTGTGTCTGGCTTTTTCCTCTCCTAACATGCATTGCATGCTTTTTTCAACAGAATTGTGCGTGACTACAAACATTTTTATTTAGCTGAAATAAGCTGTGATATAAAGAAAATGATTTATTAGTTTGGTATATTAAATTTATGAAATATAAAAGAAAAAGAAATTGTTTTTGTCTCGTGTCATGACTTAATACACTTTGATAAAAGAAAAAGAAAGGACTATATTAAAAAAATTGGTTATAAAATATAAATTGCCGTGTTAGTTACCATTCACATTTTTAATTAGGCATTATTTCAGTGTACAAGATGAAATAACTTGTTATAGAATTTATAGTGGCTATAACTGGTATGAAATCTTTTATTTTTGAACCTGTAGCGTTTGGTGTCTAATTCACCTTAATTCCTTGGAGTGAATTTTGAATTTTTGTACAATTTCTCGTAGGCATAAGTTATATCAATGTTTTGTGCAAAATATCTGAAACATGCTTTTGGATTTTGGTAAATATCTAAAATTGAAGGGAAGAAAAAAATATGTAGAATTTATTGGTGACACATGGAATGCGCTGGGGAAAAAATTGTATTATATGGGATTCATTGTTTTTTTTTATTTGGTGAAAATTTCTTTTCTGAAAGATCCTGTTCTTCAAATGCATTTAATTTGAAATGCTTATTTCAAAACTTTTAAAGCTGAAGTGTAGTCAGATATTGATTAGTTGGGTTATTAATATGCAATTGAGTCTGAGACATACTGATGCTTATACGGTTCTATTCATTGTTTATGTAAAGGAAAAATTTTATTCCATAATATAGTGGTAGGAAAAAATATTTTATACAAGATCATACTGACATGGCATTATATTGATAAATTCCACTGTACATGGATTGATATAACCTGTTGATTTTTTTTTTTTACTTGTATCTCATTTTGGTATGTTAATTTCATTTGTTAGTATTTTTTTATTTTGGATTTTTAATTAATACTAACTAAATGCTTTTCTAGTAGGCTGAAGACTTTTTTGTAATTTTCTAATTTTGTGAGACACAAATGCATTCAGTTCTTCAAAAGCATTTGATCACAGTGTCAGATTTGTACTGTAGATATATAGGCCTATCAGTTACACGTGCTCCCATCGCTAATTTGGAATATGAATTGCATGAGACCTGTAGTGAACATATTAATTCCCTGGAAATATATGCATGTTTGTTTCAGCAACAGGATATTCTGGGGGAAAAGAAAAATCTTATCTCTTTGGGACAACTCACTGTTTTATCCCCAATGACCCCAGACATGTTGGGAACAGGAAAAAACCTTAATTTTCCTTATTGCCTGCCTGAACACTTAGCGAGTTACTTTGTCTTTTAGTATATTTTTTGAGAATAGTCCATGTTTTGTATTTATTTAGAGTTGGAGTACATATTCAATAAAGCATTCTACTATAAAGCAGTGTATCTCAAAGTGTGTAATATATATCCCCGGGGGGGGGGGGGGGTAGAAGCTACAGGTTTAGTGTAGGGTCGTGTGAGTTGGCTTGAGCTCTGGGTCAGTGAGAGAAAAACATTTTGAAGGGGGGTAATTTTACAAAATGTTTGGGAAACTATGCTGAAAAAGTTTGAACTTAAACATCTGCAGATCCATTCCTCATTGCAAAGTGAAAGGTAGTTAAAATTATTTTTGGAGTTAGCATCACATCAAAGTACTTTAAATTTGGCATTTCAACATGAAAATTTCTATTAAAAATACATTGCATGTGTAATGCTCAAAATGCCAATATTATACTAGTAACAAATACTCTAGCAATTGTAAAAAATATCTTCTTTACAAAAACTTACTATTACATGGTTGGTATGATGGTTAATACATTGTATGTCTCCCATGCAATGAAATACAGTCCGTACAACGCCTAGGCATGCTGAGTATCAAATTATCAATCTGGTCTTGGGGAAGATCACTCCACTCAGCAAGCAATGCTCTCCGAAGTTCCGGTACACATGTAGGAGGTGGTTGATGGGCTGCAACTCGTCGGCCAAGCATGTTCCACACATGCTCTATCGGATTCAAGTCAGGTGAGAATGCTGGCCATTCCATACGTGTTATATCCTCAGATTCAAGGCATTCGTTCACGATGTTTGCTCGGTGAGGACGGGCGTTGTCATCCATAAACACAAATTCTGCGCCCATGGCACCCCTAAACAAACGTACATGTTGTTCCAAAATGATGTCCCGATGAATTTGGGCTTTCATGGTTCCGGTTTGAACATGCAAATCTGTTCTGGAACCCAGTATAATTCCACCCCAAACAAGCAATGCTGCACCACCGTAACAGCGTCATTCGATGATGTTGTATTGGTGGTAACGGATACCTGGCGTTCTCCATATGAAAGTCCGACGTGAATCAGACTGCAAGCTAAACCTGGACTTGTTGGAAAATATCACACAAGCCCACTGTGACGATGTCCACATTGCATGTTCTCTACTCCAGGCTAATTGCTGCCGACAGTGAATTGCCGTGAGCGGAACACATCTGACAGGCCTGCGAGCATATAGACCAATATCTCCCAAACGTCTGTATACGGTTTGCCTTGAAACTGTGGTACCAGTGGCTGCAGACAGCTGACGAGACAGGTCGGATGCTGTGCTCTGTCTGCTTCTTTTGGCAGTTACTGCCAAATACCGGTCTTCATTCAGCGTTGTAACTCGGGGGCGACCTGTACTGTAACGTGTACTGACATTTCCGTTATCTTGTTGCCGAAGCCTAGAGATGACACTTTGGGCAATTCCAAGTTCCTCGGATACTTCCATCTGAGTACGCCCACATTCCAGGCGGCCGATAATTCTACCACGTAAAAAATCATCCACATGCGTCCTCTGTGTCATAACTATTTGCTTATGGCACTGAGCGCCTTACAGAACTCTTGTGAACAATTTCACTTCTTTGCCACCATTCCTTATATACCCCTTTCTTACTCTCGTCATTGTGATGTACTATCGACATCATCTGGTGGCTTCCTGAAATTTGCATATCATTCTTGCAGATGTGTGTGATAATTCTATTTGATTTCCGTGTGATTCTGAATTAGCCCTAATTTATGGACATGAGTGTATTAAGTTCTCAGCTTCAATTAGCAGAATATTTTAAAACTTGGTGCAACCTAATCTAAGAAATTTTAGGTCCAAATAAATAAGTAAAATTAGTGTTATTTTTTGGAGGCTGTGCAGTAATTTAATTTAGCTATGGAAATAGAATCTTGACATAGATGTAGACAAGAAAATTTCAAACATTAGATATAAATATTTTCTATTTGATAATTATAATTACATCAATGTTTCAAAACTTAGAATATGATTTAAAATTCATACAAATTTCTTATATATCATATTTACTATAGCAAAAAAGGTATTTGGGTACATTGATTACAATTGATAGTTTCAATAATATTTTAACTATTCAAACCAGCTTTAAACACTTGTCATGTATAGTTTTTGATTCTGAAAACCCAACCCTGTTAAGATAAGAACTAATGTGTTGATCACTTGAATATAAAAATCTTTTAGGTCAGAGTTGTTACATTTCTTGGGGAAATAATTATTTTGTGATCAGAAAGAATCTTTTTAATATTTTTTTCCTTGACCAGCATTTAAAAGTTTATAAGAATTTTGATGCTGCATGTTGTTTTCTTGCACATACTAAACATTAGGTTCTATATTAATTTGGAATATTTTATTACTGACATAACTGATAGTGTAGTCCTTTTTTTTCTTCTAATTATCCCAAATAACTGTATTGCTGAATAATGCAATGGAAGGTTACAAGATAGCTTTTTTTAATACTAACTGTCTAAGCATTTGAAAAAGTGTAAACTTTTTGTTTGAGTTATAACATTTGGTTTGATGTGAAAGAAAAACTGCATTTTCTGCATCAAATTGCTCTTTTGATCTGCTATTTTATGAAACTAAGAAGCAGTTATATTCAGGAAAATAACTCAAATGCAAGTGGTAGGAAAGTTAATTTTTGTTTTATTAGTAATAAGAAAAAGTATTGTCAGTCTTTTCTTCCTTCCAGATTTTGTGGGCCTTTTGCATTGCAAAGAATTTTGGGTACATTGTTCAAGAATACTTTCAGGTATACAAAATGTCGGTAAAGGTTATGGAAAGACATTTAGTCTGTAGTTAATTTATAATGGATGATTATAACGTTTTTACGTATGCTTTCAATTTCTCATCCATCAAAAAAAGTTGCCATCTGAAATTTTCAACTATATATTGAACAGTTGCAGATTATTTCATTTTTGAATGATGCAAATGTGTCGAAGTTTGGTTTTCGTAATTCCTCTAATTTATCTGTGATAGTTTTAGCAAAATTAGATCACAAAAAGGGTGTACCTAATCAAAGAAATTAATTCAAAATTACTTCATATGGGTTAAGAAACGCAGTATACACATTTTTTTTTGTTTTTGTTTTATTGAAAAGAGTAAATACATATTTGTAATTTGTATACTGTAGCCCCCTCGTTATAATGTAATTTTGGATATTTCATGCTGTTTAATAGAAAAGCTGTTAAAAATTTAAAACATTCGGACCTAAATGAAGTAGTCAACTTTGTCCTTTTTCTTTGCTTCTTGACAAGAGTCATACTGTAAGGGGGGTTTTCCCTAAACTCTATTTTAAACTTGGATGTGATGGAACTGGCTAATTCACCAATTCTTCATCAAATGGCATATTAGAAGCAAAATCATTGTTTGCACCTTGATGTTGAAAAAAAAATGCATGTGTATAATTTAGTGATATGTAAATGCATTCAGAGATTTCAATTTTTTTATTATTTAAAATGGATTTCTGTACTGATATATATTTAACACTAGAACTTAGACACTTTTTGGTATTTAGGGACTGGATCAAATTGACCTTGGTTATACTCTGGTGTAAGGGTCCATGATCTATTTTGTGTTAACTCATGTCCAACATCACAAAAAAACATTGACATAATTTCACTCAAGATCTTGCGTAATGTGAATTCTTTAAAATGTAACTCAGATGGAATGGTTTTTTATTGGATTCATTATTTCAAGTTCAATATCTTGTGAGCATAAAATTGAGCATTGGGCCCACTAGTTTCTGTGAATAAATAGGTTGAAGATGCCTACTCCAGTATAAAAAGAAAAAGATTTAGTGTTCGGTTATTTAGTTCAGGAGTGGCCAACAGCTGTCCCACGACAAGATGGAAAAACTTTTTTAATATTAGTTTTGATTAACAAAATTATGGTTAATATAGAAAAAAATATTTGATTTCACAAAAACAATTCATATTTTCAACATCTTTAAACATGCAGATCACATGATTGATTTCACAAACCTACTGTGGGAGTTATGTGAGTAAGCATATGCAGAATTTTCTCAAAGCGATTTTTCTCCTGTAAAATAACATTATGGTCTTGGGGGGGGGGGTTTAGAACTCCAATCCCCCCTTTGCATACGCCAATGAGAGTAACAGTAGCAGCAGATTTTCAGAGCAGTCATCAGAGGTCAGTAATTGTAATCTCGAAGTGAGTAAAATTTCCCTTAAATTTTCCTTTTAAATAAGTTTTTTTTTTAAAAATTCAACAATATGCTGTCTATTGGTAAAAATATTCAGTCAAGTATTTAGCTAGAAAAAAAGCAAACTAGAAAAGCATTGCACGAAATTCAAACAAATTTCAAAGTAAAATTTTTTGTTTGATAAACTTTAAATGTATTATGAAGTAACACTTTCCGCTCTAGTTAGAGCATTAACATTTGTAATTTGCTAAAAGAAAAGAAAAATGAATAGGTTTTCTTGGCAACTAAGAAATTGTAGGAAAACTTATAAAAGTTGATAGACTTGGTATGCCCTGAGAAAATGCATCTACTTCAGTCAGTAAGAAATTGTAGTAAAAAAAAAAAAAAAATACGTGAGGCATGCAAAAAGTATTTGGCGGCGCTGTGAGCAACTGACATCAGTTCTCGGGCTAAAAAATTCTCAACCAGGAAAATCACAGAAGATAAAATTCAACAAGCTTGAAAAAATCGAAGAAAAAATACCAACACCACAATTTTATTTTGAAGTGCTTGGGAAAAGTTTCACAACCATGAAGAAAGCAAAGCCCAAAATCCATCTGTCAGTGGAAATTTTCCTAAGACCACACATAAAGGATCTACTGTCTTTACTGAATCTAATGAGAAACTTGGAAAAAGTCAGATGTGTCAACACCATATATAGCAGAAGGCCTTAGCTCGAAGCTTTGACATCACTGAAGTGTATTTCACCTGTAGCTATTGGAGGCCGATGCATGCAATATCTTTACATTTTTTGCAGTATATTCAATGATTATAGATGAAATGGACTTCTTCAGTGATCGCACGAGTTTCTCGTGGAGGCTTTGTACTACAGATAGTGTTGAATGTGTCAACCCCAAAAAATTTTCGTAGTCCAGTTTTGTGTACTTGCAGAGTGGATCTCTCGACTTTGACAAAAACTCTGGGAAAATTCTATGCAGCAAGGACTGGACTGGAAACAGCCTAGTCATTGTTCATCATCAAGCAGTTTCCTTCTTCGCTGATTTCACTGTCTATGGGCGAGCATTTAAATACTCGTTTCCAAAAAGTGAAGAGTCTAGTTAATAATTCATTAATAATCATTTACTTAAATACCAATTATAAATAAAGTTAATATATCCTGTCAAAATGTTTGATACGCAATTGGATGCTACTTATATGCTGGAGTTTTGTCCCTGGTGTGGCCTGCGACACTGCATCTGACCATTATGTTGGCCCTCAAACAGAAGTTTGCCACCCTGATTTAATTTGCTTTTAACTTCTCAGAATTGTGCTGCCAGTAATAGAACTCATTTTTTTGAAAAGTTTTTTTTAAATGTGCTTTGAGATTGTTTTGAGGGGGGGGGGGTTAAATATTCATTGAATTCAGTTTGAACTCATTTGAACATTCATTGAACTCATCAAAGATTGATTTAGATGAGTTTGACTCCTTTCTTTAACCAATAATTTAAAAAAAAACACTGATTCAGTGCTTAATTCATTTGATAATTATTTTTTTGACAATTCAAATTGTAATATGAAAATGTTGTGCAATATTGTGTCAAAATGAATTTAGATTCATACAGACTCTAATTGGTAATTGTGAATTATTGAAGCAAATGAATATTTTAAATTATAATTTTAAAATAAACTTAGTTAAAATGTGTAGGGAATACATTTGGTAAAGATTGGTACGATTTAAAAACCAGAGTAGTACGAGGACTAGGGCAGTTTTTAGATTCTTTCAGTTATTACAATAAAGAACCAACCAAAGCAAATGACAAGGGAAAAACCTATGAATTCTAACGTTTTTCGATAGCCATAGTGTCATCTTCAGAATTTTTTGAGTTGGTATATTTACAAATACGGGAAAAGGTTACAGATATAAATAAAATTTTACAATCGTTCGTAAACAATCTTAAGCGCTAATTCTGATTTTTAGTTACTCTGGCTCTTGTAATTGGTTGAGCACCATCTACACCACAATAAATATCCCAAATATGAATTTGAATATTGATCTTGGTGTTTCTTGCAAATTTTAAAAATGTTCAAGTGCTGTATATGCAAATATTTGAACTTTGTGTTGTGATGTAAGGAATTTTTTTTATTTTCTGAAGTAACTGTAACCTCATTACATTTTCAATCAATTTATAAGCATTTTATGAAATTTTTTCTAAAATTTTCTATTGGAAGGCTTGGGCTTGATACCTTCAAGTTGTCAAAATGGTGACTTTTTAGGAAAGTATTATCTATGTGTATATATATATATGCACAGCAAGTTTTGATCAATATCTATTGATTGTCAAAATGTGGCTTCATCCTTACCCTGTAGAATATTCCATATACTTTTCTATAGCTATTGATCTTGCATATGTAAATGACTAGGTTTGATTTCAAACAAGTTAATGGCTTTTTTTAATTGCAGGAAATTTCTTTGAAAACAGTCATTTCGAAAACTGTTTTCCTGCACATTCTTATTCAGGTAAACAAAGCAGACCTACATTATATATTTATTACAATCAATTTGTATTTATGCCATAAAGCAGTGGTTCCCAAAGTGGGCGATGGGAATTAAAGAGCTTCGGGGGTAACACATAGGATCCTGTTGGTGGGGGGGATGAGAGGAAAACATTTCTGTAGAAGGGAGAGAGAGAGAGAGAGAGAGAGAAAAGGTTGAGGAAACTATGCCTAATTTTGTTTTTGTTATGATAACAGTTTAAACCTGCATCAGTAATGAGTAAATATAAGTTATTAAATAAAGTTATATAAGTTATTAATACTAAAATATAAACCTGTGAGATTCACTTGAATTAAACTTTTCTGGAATTAAACTCGTCTTTTTCCAAAATTTTGGGTATTTCCATGCTATAGTGCATAATTTCCTAATCGTTTTGTCCTATCGCCCCTTCATAAATTTTTTTCTCAGATCGCCCCCAATGCAATCTAACCCATAGGATCCTATGTTATACCCGTAGCTTCTACCGCCCTCTGGAACATTCCTTCCTCCCCAGGAGGCATTAATGCCCACATTGGGAATCACTGCTATAGCACTTCCATGACATCATTGGTCTGGACAATATTCAGAATGGCCAGCAAGTTCATGAAAACTATCTTCAGATATTTTGGAAAATTTTTGTTGAAACATCTGCATACTGCATATCAGTCACCTTTAAACAGGAAGAATCAAATATCCAGTTTTATGAAAATAGTTGTTTGAAAATTTGAATTTTAATTATGAATTAAATGTCCAATTGCGTTAAAATATCTGAAGGTGTTGGAACATTGCTCATGAATGGGGCAATGTCAGAATATATAAGCTAAATATGATGACCAAAGTGTAGTTCTCAATGCTTAGTTGTAGTGTTATATATAAGTTTGTTGCTATCATTTTAGTAAGTTAAAATAATTGTTTTTGCTGATCTATATTAACATGTTTATTTTTATGCTTTCTCCAGATAGTGAACAATTTCGAGACCGTGACGCTCTCCAACAACTGACTTCTTCAGTGAGTAGTGCATTAGATGAAGCAGCTGCTGCTCTGAGTAGAATGAGATCTGAGCCTCTTCCTTCATCACCCTCAGATCAAGAGGACTGGTAATATGTTATCTCAAACTCTTGCGTATATTAACGTTATCATTTAATCTCGACCCTCTTACTGGCATTCGAGATCTTGCCAAACCGGATGCTTTGTATTTTTTTCATTAAAATGCCTCATCTTCTTGGAAGCCTCTTATTTTAGCAATGACTAGCCCAGATATTTTGTTGATTTCTCAATGGAGCATTTTTTTTATCCCCTTTACTTTGAACTGGTTTAAAGTCAGAAGAGACTACTTCACTGAAAAAATAAATTTTAGTTTGTAAGGAGTTTAATGATTTCTACCATGTTATTTCTATGCAGATTAGTGAAAATAATTGAGTCTAGGAAAGGGTTAATGTGTTCTAAATTTGTAATCGCAGAATTCCAAGTGTAAAATATATGCACAGTATGTATGCAAGTAAAATCAAATAATCAAGATTTCAATTAATCTTTGGCAGTAAAAAATTTAAGGGGATCTAATTGATGTAATTGGTTTCGCAAAACCTTTCTTAGTGTGGAGTTTCTTGTAAGAAGTTGCAATGCTTAACACCGCTCAGTAAAAAAATTGTTTTCATGTTCCCAAGGAAATTTACTGTTTTAGGTTATATTGGGGTTGCTGATTTCAAAACTGGTGATGGTTTTGCCAAATTGGCTTTAGTTTTTGAGATAATGTATACAGTCAAACCTCGTTAGTGCTTCACCCGGTTAACACGTCACTCCAGTGTTACCGGATCACTTTTTTGGAAGTCCCAATTGTCCTCAGGCAGGAATTGGCAAGCTATGGCTTACTCTGTTTAACGAGTCACTCCGCTTACTAAGTCATATTTTTGCTCTCCCAAGAGTGACTCATTAACGAGGTTTGACTGTACTTCCAACAATGCAATAGACTCTGCAGTCACTAATTTTTACATCAAATTTTTTCTTTCAATTTTTTATTTTCCTATTTTATTTTATTCTTTATATTACATTTATTTTATGGTCAAACGTCAGTGGCTTTTACTGATATTAAGTTTATTGATTTACATTTTGCTCATGTCGAATGATTTGTATTATGTAGCAGCAATTGCTATTGAAATTTAATTTTTACTTTATATCTCAAAAACTGGAACCAATCTGACAATCAATGCCATATTCAGAATCAGCACCCCTAAAATCACTGAAATATTTTTGCCAATGATTTACTGTGTTTATAATGCACAGTTTCAATGTGATTTGTGCGCTGCTTATGTATTACCATTGAAATTTAACTTTGGCTCTAGTTTTTGAGATAAAGTAAATCTGACAAATGTGTAATATCAGATTCAGTGTCCCAAAATCACCCTAAAGTCACTGGAAAATCTTTAAGAACAAAATTAGTGTTTAAGCAGTGCTATGTATTACAGTATTAAAAGAGTTGGGTGCTGTGTAATTTCCATAGATAGATATACCATTAAGTCAACTTATTTTTACTGCTGCATGGAACAATGATCTTGAAAAAATTAACATTTGAATTATACAGAGGTGTCAAGATCTGATCCACACGGCAGGTTGCTGTGTCAAATTATGGTGCAATTAGTTAGAAGTATAGTCTGAATGTATAAAATATAGTACATAACAGTACTGCGATTCCCTGTCATGACCAGAGATGCCGCTGTACTTTAATTTACCTGGGTCACTTGAAAAATCTGGGTCCTTCTAAAACAATGTATCTCAAAAAAAAAAAAATTATGCCCCCCCCCCCCCCCATAATTCACTGGTATTTCTATGAATTTTCTTCCAGCATGTCCCAGGTCTTTGATCACCTGCTTATATTTCTTCGTTGAGACTGAGCGTTGAGCCATGTTCTGGGTAGGAAAAGAAGGTATCTGTGAATCAAGTAATTCCTTTCTAAAAACGTGTTCTATCCACAAGTTCATTTACTTTCATTGTCTACTAGTAAGAAAAGCTTGCAACGAAGCTCATGAGCACTGAGAATTCAACGTATGGAATTCTGCACATGTAATAAATCTGAAACAAATATACAGTTAATCCCGCTTATAACCTTCTTCCCATTTAGAACGTTTTTCCATTTGGTAAAATTTATTTCCATGGTCCTAACTAGAGATGTAAAATTTTCGAGAATAATCTTTCGGAGAATATTCTAATCAAGGAGGTAGGACTACTATTATAAATAACTTGAGAATATTCTTGTAAGTTCTTGATGAGAATATTCTCCTGTTATTTATAATGTAGTTACATATAATATCCTTGAGAATATTCTCCAGAAGGACTACTTTCATAAATTACTGGGGATTATTATTATAGAAAATAAGAATTATTCTGAAGTTGTTAATAATGGTGCTTGCAGAGAATATTCTTCAGTTGCCGAAATCTTTCCAGAGTATTATCAAGAATATATGTGATAACATGTATTATAATAAATTATCTCAATAAATAACTTGAGAATAATTATTTTCGATAAGAATATTCTCTAGTAATTTATAATAGTCCTTTGAGAGAATATTCTGAAGAATATATATTCTGTCCCTGTCTTTCTTCCTGTCAAGGAGATGGGAATATTGAAGTTTGTAGACCACAATATTAAAATTTGAAAGCAAGAAAATTAAACCAACAGGGCTGAATTGCACAACTTTTGAAGAAATGTGAGTGATACAGAATTTAAGTGTGTATGCATTGAAGAAAACAGTTCTGTATCTTAGAATGAAGGTGATTATATAAGAATAGCTTCCTTTATCAATCAACTTTGATTTAATTTCTTTTGTGAACTTATTTCTGAAAATTTATCTAATTTTAAAATAATTTTTTAAGGTTGTAATCTAAAGGTTTCTAAAATCTTCATAACCAAACATAAAATCTCTCGTAATGACGTGGAGAATATTCTTGAATTAAAAGTTGTCATTGGGAGTGATTACACCAAAAATTTTTGAGTTGTAAATGTTTCAGGCAATGAAAACTAATTTATATTTCACAATATAAACAAAATTAGTAAAAAAATTTAAATTATTTAAAAGAAAAATGAATATTCTTGATTATTCTCCAATTTTTACATCCAGGAGAATATTATCGTTCTCCAAGAATATTCTCACCTTGCATCTGTGGTCCTAACAAGTAATTCTAATTAAGCTTTCTTGTTTAAAGGGTTTTCCTGTTTACGACTTTTTTTATGATGGTTTTTGAAAAACGTTATATGCAGGATCCACTTTAATTAAGTTATAACATTTATATATTTACTAATTATTATATCTATAAATTCCCTTCTGATTGATTTTACTTTTCGTTTCTTTCAATATCTTCTGATGAAATTTAAAGCAAATTATCTTCTGATTCCCTATTTTATTTATAATTTGGTTTTCCTGGTAAAATAATTTTATTTTCCTTCCTTGATGGTCCACAACTCTGATCAGTTGCCATTTAACTGCCACATATTTTCACACCTGAATATGTGAGCTATGTCAGATATGTGGTGGAGAAACTTAAGTGTGCTTATGTGTGTGTGTGCCCAGCATTTTTAGCGTGTTTTGTGTTCAGTAGGTGGTACCATCTATCTAGCGCTGCAACTTGATACTTTCTTAAATGGGGAAAGCACACATTTTGGCACACCCATGTAATGTAGAAGCAGATATAAAGGGTGAATTTGGTGCTCCCTTCTATCTAGTCCAGAGCGTAGGACACTAGACTTACCTGTCCCTCCTTCTTTTAGTTGCAGTCCTGCATCTGTCCCCCAAAACTGGCAATGCGTGCATTTTGAAGTTTCATGTATATATATTTGTGTTGTAGGTCTGTGATCACCATGGCAACCAGGAATTTTTTTTTCAAGGGAATAGCCAACTCAAAATTTGAAAATCTTAGAAAATCATATTTTTAGCCGATTAGCATTGTGTATGCAATCGCTGGTTCCAAACCCAGCAGATTTTCACCAAAAGCAAAATTTGGAGGGGTGGTGGTGGTTAAAGGGACCTCTTCAGTTCCCCCCCCCCCCATGATAAAAAATTAAATGTTTTTGTAGAGAATTAAAATATTGGAATAAAATCATTTCTTTTATACTATCAGTTAATTTAAAATTCTTTTCGAGTGCTAGTGGCCCACAATTTCTGTGAAAGAAATCCTTGTCTCTTTCCAAAAGCCAATTTTGCATACACACACAGGATTTTCGCGATGCGAAATAGTGACTGCCACATAGCGGCTTGATGACAATACTGGGTATTTAAAGTAGGAGATCTTACAGATTGTTTTTTTTTTCCACGATCTCTGGAAAGTTTTACAATTTGAATGGGCATTCCAATCCTTTACGATTTAAAATTAATACACATTTGTAATATTGTAGGAACAAGGCGAATTTACGCCATGTAGACTGGCTTTGAATGCCGGCAGATAGCAGCGAAAGTACCGTAATTTACAGTATGTAACCGGAAGGGAGAAAATCCACATGGGAATAAAAACTCCAAAATTTGACAATTACACTGCCTCTCATTCAGGGAAGCAACTAGATATCCCTCATCTTATTCGTCAACAACCAAAGCAGTAGTTATGTACAAAAAAGTAAAACCATTTTTTCAAGGTTGTGCTATCATGATATATGGTAAAAAAGGGAAAAGAAGTTGGGGGGGGGGTTCTCTATACTTTTCTTTATATTTCTATATAGTTATATATATTTCTTCTTGGAACTAGGAAAGAACGCATGAACAAAAATTTTTATGCATCCTGTTTGAAATTCTGGGTATTTGACACGTTATTGCATGTCAATGGCATCTCTATGACATTTGTGTGACACTGAAGCCCTCAAGATTGAGCAAGGTCGCCATGAGATATAATTCAAATGGCATTTCTCCAGTGTGGTTGTAATGTAAAAAAATGGGAATCCCTGGGTCAGTTTATCAGATTAAATACTTTTTTGTCGCCAGTTTTAATGTACTTAAACAGTGTAGATATTTTATTAAAACCGTAAACATAGAAAATATCAAATATCACAACTTCATCTAAAGAAATCTGATTTAATGGGAATCAATTTACCGGTATTGGTTCATTAAATCGAGGGTTCACTGCATGTGTAAACTTCAGTCATGTGTTTCTGATATACATTAAAGACAATAAATGTATATTAGTGGGAAAAAGACAAATTAGTCAACACACACGTCTTTCCTTCTGGTTATAGTTTTGCTGTAATTTATACTTAATTTTTTAAATTCACAATGAAGCAAATTTCCTTTTTCTCCACAGCCGGTCTCTAGCTGAAGCGTGTAGTGACGGCGACATAAATACAGTGAAAAGATTGTTAAGCGAAGGAAGAAATGTAAATGAGATTTCTGAAGAAGGTGGGAGCTTGTTATCTTTAGCCTGTTCATCTGGATATTATGAATTGGCGCAGGTACTTACACTTCAGAGAATATTTTTGAGTTTTCCTTATAGCAAGCAATATTTAAATTCAACTATTTTACAAATTTTATCAACAAATTTATTATGGTTTTTTTTTTCAGCTCTTGTTAGCTATGAATGCCAATGTTGAAGACAGGGGTTTGAAAGACACTACCCCACTTATGGAAGCTGCAAGTGCTGGCCATGTTGAAATTGTCAAACTTTTAATTCAGCATGGTGCAGATGTTAATGCGCAAACATGCCAGGGTATGTTTTTAAGTCTGATTAGTTTATACAAATTCATGTAGAATCAAGAAAAAACTTGCAACATTATTTTTTTCAGTCTTTCTTTTTCAAAAGTCAATTTTTGTAATGCTACATTACTTGAGTGATATACAATCGCCATTTGATTTTATGAACTGACACATCTCTAATCCAGTGGTTCTCAGTTGGTGCTTTGCGTAGCCCTTGGAGCTCTGTGTGCACTTCCCAGGGGCTCCGTGGCCACTCAAGGGTAATAAAATAAATCAGTATCGTTGATAAACGAAAAAAGGCCTAAAGGATACCACCATATAAATATACTGAAAAGGGCTCTTCGAGTTAGTCTCCGCCATAGAAACTATACACTGAAAAGGGGCTCTGTGAATCAGAAAAGGTTGAGAACCACTGCTCTAATCTTTATCAATATGCCATTTCTTTGAATGCCCTTCTCATTTATAAACTAATTGTTCAAGTCTCAGTTTGTAAAAACGAGCATTAAATAGTGAATTCTTGGGCCCTACCATCTCCTGATGCTTATGAAGTATAATCCAAGAGACAAAGATAATCTGCACTCTTTGACGAGAAAAGGGAAATTTTGGTACGAGGTCAAACCTTGATGCTTGAATAAGCATTTTTGCTCCATGTGGCAAAGAGTGGGGAGAACAACTCAGAGATTCTGATTTCTGAATTTTACGTTCACAGTGGCGTGACACTTATGAAAAATTTTTATATTTTGAAAAATTACCACAATACAATCACAAATATGAAATACTTCCATTTTATAATACAAATAGTAATTTTCTTGTGAAGTAAACAACTTTTTTTGCAAAATGATTTCATTCAGTATTTTATGATTGATCGAACTCGATTTTAAATTCACATACTAAGATGTACTCGCTTGGAAAAAAGTTGTAAAACTGCTGCAGGTGGTCGTATCTATATACCAGGTGTACAAGTATGAAATGCGGATTTCAGAAAACAGATGGTGCACCAATGCAGTTTATGCTATAAAGATTTGACACAGCGCCATTTCGTTGTGTCATCAACAAGTGTCAGATGCGCATGAGTGATAAATTGGAAAAGTGTGTGCATAGTGTTGTATTGTTGTGTTCAATATGTCGAAAGTTATACTGAACTAAGAGCATTTGCGGACAGCATTAATTTTTTTGTTTTCATTTGAAGAAAACTGCTGCTGAATCATACCGATTACTTTGAGAAGCTTATGGTGAACATGCTCCATCGCAAGATACGTGTGAATGATGGTTTCGGTGTTTCAAAAGTGGCGACTTCAATGTTGTAGAAAAGGAACATGGAAAACCGCCAAAAAAAAAAAGATGTGGAATTGGAAGCATTGTTGGACGAAGATGATACTACACAGACACAAAAACAACTCGCAGAGCAATTGGGCGTTAGTCAACAAGCTGTTTCCAATCGCAATGCCCCATGACAATGTGAAATGCTCCTTGACAATGTTTAATGGTCAACGTGCAATGCTCCATCACATATGGCAAAAGCGGTTTGTGGCACGTTGGAAGCACTCAGCTGGAAGTTCTACCCTATGTGGCTTACTCACCAGACTTCACTCCTTCCGATTACCACTTGTTTGCATTGATGGGTCACACACTTTCTGAGCAGCGTTTTGGTTCGTACGAAGATGTGAAAAAATAGCTCGATGAATAGTTCGCAGCAAAAGGAGAAGATTTTTAGTGGTGTGGTATTCACAAATTTCAGGAAAGATGGGGGAAATGTATAACAAGCAATGGAGCAAGCATACTTTGAATAAAGCACTTTTTATCATTCTTCCGAATTTAACATGTTTTTTTTTTTTGAAAAAAAATCTGCATTTCATACTTGTACACCTGGTATATGAAATTGATTTTCTGTATTTTTGTTTGTTTATGCTCTATACAAATCTACAATTTTTGATCGATCATCGCCAAATTTTGCATATATACCAAATGGGACCTGACTTGAACGATAGGCTACTTTAAAATTTTGTCAGAGTAGGACAAATGTCCCAAATTGGCAAAAAAACTGTCTAACAACACTGGTTTTGGTACCTCAACAATCACTTTTGGAACGGTTACTGTGGTTCCTTAGCAATGCATTTCAGACGTGTATATGCCTTTACAATGGTTTGTCACTTTAACGCTGCCAGTATATGTATAATAGTTTGCCTTTATAATGGTTTGCCACATTTTCAATACTCCCAGTAATGAGGCTTTTTGAATAGACGTCATAATCGTCATCAGCATCGCTTTGAGGGTCAGGAAAAGAGTGATCCCCATAGAAATCAGTGTTAAAATTGCTGATTTTACTGTAGAAATGCAGAAATTTGGTGGGGTTTCCTGTCACATCAATAATTTTAGAAATTGTATAGAATTCTCGATTTTTGAAATATTGAGGTCGCTTAGAGATATACGAAGTCCAGAAAATTAAATATGAAGTAATTAGCCGGACCTATTTTTGAGTTGGACATTCATGCAGTAACATTGATTCGAACTTTTTATTTACATCTTCTCAAGCATGAAAATTAATGTCTCTGTATTGTCTTTTGATATTCAACTGCATAGTTAGGATAGTTTAAAATTAATTAGGGCCCGTAAAAAGTATATCGAAAAAATTCCACAGCTTTAATTTAGAATTTTTGATGGTAGATGGATAACTTGAAGTTCAGGGGGAGTCGAAATACTTAGTACCCCTTAAAAATGAAAAAAAAAATATATATATATTTCTACGTTCCTTTTAAGATTTGCTTATTTCATTAGTCGCGCAGGAAGTTGCAATGTTGGTTAACTTAGACACAGTTTGCATGTCCCTCAAAGAAAGGGAAATAAGTGATCCAAAAACCCAAGGAAAATCCGGGCAGCGCCGGGTATTATAGCTAGTGAAATATAATATAGATGTTACTTAATCTCATTTATATTCTATTGTATGATTCATTAAATTCTGAAAACTGTTGACCTCGATCAATCACAATCCGTGATTGAGTAATATGTTTTAGAAAATCGAACAATTTTAACTAACCACTGTAAAAATTATGTATATGGGGATAATATCAAAGCCATTGGGAAGCTAACATTCTATTTCTGGTCCTTAAAAGCTATCCATTCTTTATCCAGGAAATGGGGGGGGAGCCTGCCCCTAATTCATTACAAAACCATCCATCAGTACAGGGTTTAAGCTAAATAAAAATTCCTTTAGCAAAAATAGGAAAAAAAGCTTTAGCAAAATGCTACAATGCTAATGATCTGTCTACTTGTTTTGTACCTCCTGTTGCACATTTTTGTGAAAGTGGATGCTACTTTTACATTCTCAGGTTTTTTTCGTGTTTTTCAGAAAATGTGGCTGTGGCTTCAATTTTGCATCAGTAGCAAATGTATAATTGTTTCGATCAAATTTTTTGTTATTAAAAAAATTCCCCAGTCTTTCTGTGAAAGAATATATCGAGATATCACCTGAATATACAATAAATATTTCACAAATGTGTCACATTTTTGCTTTCATTTTTTCAGGTTTTTCTTTGTAGTATGTTGTATTCGAATCATTTTCTAGGTTGAGAGTGTTTTTGGTGTGTTATATCTACAGTAAATGTTTTAAATGGAGTATGTAATAACAAGTGAAAATACATGTAAGTGAATGAGTCAAAAATAAGGGATTACAAAATTGTATGTTATATGCAGAGTATTCTATAAGTGGACTCGACTGTATATTTAACTACCAAATGGACATAAAAAATGACCCCCTTCTGCTGGTTATGCACTTTAAAAAAATGCTGATATTCTGCTCAAGTGCAATGCGACAAATAAAAGTATGAGGAGAGCGATTCCAGCACCACCAACAAAAAATATCTTAAATGTGTACCAGTGATTAGTCAGACGGGAGGGAAAATATTTTTCTCTTTATGTCAAGTGTGTGTGAAAGTTTCAAGGATTGTGACATTTCCCTCTTTCATTTCACATGATCGCAATCATAATTCTCTGGAATCGATGTGTGGTTTCTTTTAGACGAATATCCATGGACTAGTGGTTGAACCTATCCAGAGATGCCACTGTACTCTAATTGTCCTGGGACTCAGGTTACTTGAAAAATCTGGGTCCTTCTAAAACAAAATGTATCTAAAAAAAAAATTATGCGGTTATATTCTGGGTGCGGACTTTACCAGCACCACAGTGGTGGTCGGCTGAAGTTGGATTTCTGTGGTTTCCAACTTCAAGGCGCGAATGCGAACCGATCTCCCTGTTGAAGTCTCGCCACAGAGAGCAACAGGCCTACAACTGAACAAATATTCAATCATTACATTTCACTCACAATTTGAAGTATAGATGGCAGCACTGAAATATCAAGCACAGCACTAGCTACACACTCAGACTGTTAGGTGTACTCACTTTGTCCCAGAGTCTGCCACGAAGCTGGGCTGGAAGAGATCTCGGCAATGGGATAAGTCCAGTGGCAGAGCCCCTGGCGTGCATTCATTCATGATTCCCTATTCATACGTTGGTTTTCCTGGTAAAATGATTTTATTTTCTCTCCCTGATGTCCACCGCTCTGATCTGTTGCCATTTAACTGCCACATATTTTCACACCTGAATATGTGAGCTATGTCAGATATGTGGTGGAGAAACTTAAGTGTGCTTATGTGTGTGTGTGCCCAGCATTTTTAGCGTGTTTTGTGTTCAGTAGGTGGTACCATCTATCTAGCGCTGCAACTTGATACTTTCTTAAATGGGGAAAGCACACATTTTGGCACACCCATGTAATGTAGAAGCAGATATAAAGGGTGAATTTGGTGCTCCCTTCTATCTAGTCCAGAGCGTAGGACACTAGACTTACCTGTCCCTCCTTCTTTTAGTTGCAGTCCTGCATCTGTCCCCCAAAACTGGCAATGCGTGCATTTTGAAGTTTCATGTATATATATTTGTGTTGTAGGTCTGTGATCACCATGGCAACCAGGAATTTTTTTTTCAAGGGAATAGCCAACTCAAAATTTGAAAATCTTAGAAAATCATATTTTTAGCCGATTAGCATTGTGTATGCAATCGCTGGTTCCAAACCCAGCAGATTTTCACCAAAAGCAAAATTTGGAGGGGTGGTGGTGGTTAAAGGGACCTCTTCAGTTCCCCCCCCCCCATGATAAAAAATTAAATGTTTTTGTAGAGAATTAAAATATTGGAAATAAAATCATTTCTTTTATACTATCAGTTAATTTAAAATTCTTTTCGAGTGCTAGTGGCCCACAATTTCTGTGAAAGAAATCCTTGTCTCTTTCCAAAAGCCAATTTTGCATACACACACAGGATTTTCGCGATGCGAAATAGTGACTGCCACATAGCGGCTTGATGACAATACTGGGTATTTAAAGTAGGAGATCTTAGATTGTTTTTTTTTTTCCACGATCTCTGGAAAGTTTTACAATTTGAATGGGCATTCCAATCCTTTACGATTTAAAATTAATACACATTTGTAATATTGTAGGAACAAGGCGAATTTACGCCATGTAGACTGTCTTTGAATGCCGGCAGATAGCAGCGAAAGTACCGTGATTTACAGTATGTAACCAGAAGGGAGAAAATCCACAGGGGAATAAAAACTCCTAAATTTGACAATTACACGTCTCTCATTCAAAGACGCAACTAGATATCCCTCATCTTATTCATCAACAATCTGCATGTATATCAATACGGTACTGTGTATGGAGTTGTAAAACCACTTTTTCAAGGTCGTGTGATCATGATACACTGCAAAAAGAAGAAAAAAAATATTTGGTGGTTTTTCTCTCTCCTTTTCTCTCAGAACGAGGAAAGAATGAGTCCCGGAGGGTGCATGAACAAACTTTTTATGCATCCTTTTCTGAAATTCTGGGTATTTGACACAGCGTGTTAATGGCATCTCTGCCTATCCTTTATGTATCAGAAAGTGGTAAGTTTTCTGATTTTATATTGTCTGATCGTCAATCAAACTGGATAAGTGTTTTCAATTCAGGATTCACTGAAATTTTCCTGGAAAAAATTGTTGAAACCTGCACTATACAAAGGTATTTAGATATGAAGCATATCCTGTAAATATATAAAAAAGGTTTTTCCAGTGGGGGAAAAATTGTATTAAAAAATTTAAACTAATGTTTTATCTATTTGAATATCATTCTTGCAGGGTTTCTCAAGTTCTTTGGCATAGTTAATTTTTTAAATGCTTATGCTTTGTATTTTTGTGTATGGATAAATTGAAATTCATATTCATTTTTTTTTTATTAAATCTGGTGTTGCAAAATTACGAAATTGAAGTGATTCAATTCCACCAAATAAATATTCGACTATTTATTCAAGAAATTTTTTAATTGGTTGACGTTATAGCATGGTTTCATTTATTTATTTTTCAGAGAAAAGACTGAAGGGCTCCAAAAATAAAAATCAAGAGTCTCAGTCGTCAAAAGGCCAAAGTGATGTACATTCTAACTTGCCGTCCATTGTATGTCCAGAAGGAAATACTCCGTTGATGTTTGCGTGTGCTGCTGGCCATGAAGATGTTGTCAGAGTGCTATTAGATGCAGGAGCTAATGTGGAAGATCATAATGAGAATGGACACACACCATTGATGGAAGCAGCTAGTGCTGGTCATGTAGGTGTTGCCAGATTGCTAGTAGACAGAGGAGCTAGTATCAACACTCATTCTAATGAGTTTAAAGAAAGTGCTCTGACTTTAGCATGCTACAAAGGTATTTTGTTAAGATTTATTATAGTTTTTAGGTATTTACCTAAGGTATTCCCTTTAGGTATTTATTATATTACTACTAGTGGGAAATAGCTGGTGTTACCTGGGGAAAATGGTAAATGCACAAAGTATAATGGTTATGACTTGCAAACGGTTTCCGGGTTATTAGGCCTCGGTCTAGGAGATTTTCTTCCTGACGTTTCGCCTACATCTGAGGTTATTTGGATGTAAGTCTCCGCGGCAAGCGAAAAAGGCTTTGTACATCTACTGTCATCGACTTGTTCTCTATATGCATTTCTGAGACTTGATCGGCCGCAGAAGAACCGCATTGGCGATTGGCTGCAAGTGGTGTCTTGCGATTGGCTGTCGAGGTCATTTTCTCTCTGGCAAAAATGACCTTGACAGCCAATCGTCACCAGACACCACTTGCAGCCAATCGGCGCACAACACATCCGCACAAGCCAACCAATGCGGTTCTTCTGCGGCCGATCAAGTCTCAGAAATGTATATAGAGAACGAGTCGATGACAGTAGATGTACGAAGCTTTTCTTGCTTGCCGCGGAGACTTACGTCCAAATAACCTCAGATGATGCCTGCCACAGATGTGGGCGAAACGTCAGGAAGAAAATCTCCTAGACCATGGCCTAATAACCCGGAAACCGTTCTTGCATGCTTTGTCAGAACAAAATGACTTAGAATTTACCACATTGAGGTGGCTGCACATTGAGTTTTACCCACACCCTATCCAATCAACCATCCAAAGTAGGGGGAAGTGTAATTTACATTGTAGTTACCAAAATTGACTAGGATTTAGTGGTTTACAGCTTCTTCTATTGTTCACATTCAAAGTCTTAACTTTTGCGAGAAATGATGCATAACTAATTTTGATAACAGCGTAGATATGGTGTAGCAATCTCTTTAGCTTCATCTCCACATACTTTAGTTGAGGATTCGGTAACAATCTAGGCACATCTCCTGACTGCCTGAGTGGGACTGGAGCACATGTGGATCGCACGTGGGAAGACCACTACAGTGGATCGTGTGTGCACTCCATTTCAACGAACTCCCTTTCTGTCATATTTTTCAGCATATAGATGGTGCACCCACAGGGCCAAAATCTTTTTCTGGGCCCATTGGATAACAGCTTACTGTTCTTGAAAAGCTCACTGTGGTGGATTATAAATCATGAGATTATTTGATTTTAGAAGTAGCCAGAAAGATGCTGAGCAAAGACCAGCAATACTGTATTTATTAGACATATCCAAAGCAATAAAGTCAAGACATTGTCCAGAGGATTTGCCAATTCGAGATCCTGGTCCTGTCACTGTTCCACATCAAAAATAAAAAGCATTTTAGTGATGCGCTAAGCATGTTTTTCCACTCCACTATGTGGGACGATGTCTCGCCTTCTCTATCCCGAGAAGGAACTGCTTTTGTGGCCATCAGGTGACATTAAGTGAAGTTGTGGTAAATTTTCTTAGTTACATTAAACACCTGAATTCATGGTGAGTATCAATTCTCTGCTCTATCTTGAACTACTGTTATTTTTTAATAACTTCATGTTGAGTTCCTGGCCATATCTTTCGGAAACCTCCTCTGCTCCTTTTCTTAAAAAGGGTATTAAAAGCAAGATAATCCGCCTCTGAATTAAAAACTATTGAACCCTTCACATGCTAAGCTTAATTGTTATTTTCTGTTACATTTTTAATTTTCTCTTTTCTTTTCTCCTGATCCCTTGATTAACTGGCTGGACTACCGACTGGAATTTTTTCTGGCACAACTGTGCCCTTCTGGGCATAGGCTTGCATCTCTAATGTGACAGAGCCTGGTTGTGCTCAGTTTGTTCTGTTCAGTTCAGTTCAGACTTTCATGGTATCTACAATTAACTTTGAAGCTACCAATTACCTTCAGATTATTTACTGGAATACTGGCCTGTTGTATCCTCCCCCAATGCTGCGGGAAGTATGTAATGATATTATATTCATCAATTAATTCCGACACTAACATTAAAGCCATCAAAAATTTCGTTGTTACACTCGGACAGTCCAGAGATGTGTAAAACTTGTTACAGAGGCCTCAACTAAAGTGTGTAGACATGAAGCTAGAGATGGGGCTACATCAGATCTATACTATTCAGTTACGCCTGATTTCTCCTAATCGTCAGATTATGAATGTGTCTGTTTTGGTGAATAGTTTTTAAATATAACGTGAATTACACATTCTCCTACTTTGGATGGTTGATGGGATAGAGTGTAGGTGGAACTCGACGTGTAGCCACCTCGTCATGGTAAGTTCTGGGTCATTTTGTTCTGACCAAGCAGGCAAAGAGCTGCACAATGAAACTTGCAAAAATTTGGTCATTCCCATTTTTCGAACACATTGCGCGACCGATAAACATTGAAATATTAATACTTTTTTATGGCAAATTTTCCACACTATAGCAATTTGAAAATAAAAACTTCATTTTTTTCAACCCACCCTACTGTACTTACCTGTACATAAGTTACATATTTTGAGGTTGTGGAAAAAGGAAATTCAATTTTTTTCGTTTATTTTGCCCAAATATCCCACCTGGGCTGTAAGTGAACAATTATTCCCTTATTGTATGGTCAATTTTATTAATCAAATATATAGTTTAACATGCACTAAAAATATATATTTAGGCATAATATGTAAGATGTACACGTAAAGAATGTAGGCCTACATGCATGTTTAAATTAGATATTTTGTGGTTGTAGAAAAAGGAAATTCAATTTCTCCATTTTGCCCAAAAAACACTGGTTTTTTTAGAAAAACCTGGGTTTATTTACAACCCTGCTTTAAAGAGCCTGTATCTGCTTTTGCTTCCTGTAAGATGATAGAATCTCTTTTATTATATTAAGTGAGTGTACTGAACTAAATTGCTGATCCCTTGAATTTCATTGTAACAGGGTTCCAACTATATTTACCAAACAGTATTCCAGGAAACAGTAAAATCTGTCTTTTATGAGATAAGATATAGATAAGAAAATAAAAATATATTCATAATTTATGCATTTAATAAATGTATTTTTGATAATGTATTCTCAAAGTAAATCATCAGGAAAAGTCATTTTACCGAAATTGGACTCATGATATAAGAATTACTGGTAGATACAAATTGACAAGGAGAGATCATGCGACTGTGGGTGTTATGATAAGGAAAAAAATAGTCTCTCTGTGTGGTATATAGTTTTTAGTGCATTTGTCTAAGTTGCAAGAGGAGCGGAATTCGATTCTCTGCAGAGACAACAAACTTTTCTTGCCAAAATTCATCTTAGCATTAAAAAATAGTCACTTTCTTCAATATAGACAATATAAGTGTTTATACCATCCAAATATGAAATTATCTTTCAATGATGAATTGTTTTTTTTTCAAACTTTGCACATATAAAGAGACCACTTGATATGACATCTGTTTTCCATTTAATAATGGTTGTTACAATGATTGATTATAATCATTGTAACTTCAACTGTTATCGATTGTACTTCTCAATACCCTGCAATATGTAATTTTTGTTAGTTGATTTAGACTTTGATATTTGTGTTGCCTGTTATATTGTGATTGTGCTAAATATCTTTATGATCATAATTTCAAACAAATGACAAAATGGAACATGCTATGTGAAATTGGGGTCTAAATATTTCCTGTGGGTATACATTTATCAGAATAAGAGTCACACGTATATTGGTTGTAGCTATTAATTTTTTCCCTATAATGCAGTAACTTTGCATACATATTTTAGGTTATAATTTTTTTTAAAGGTCATCTGGAAATGGTAAGGTTTTTACTGGAAGCTGGTGCAGACCAAGAGCATAAAACAGATGAAATGCACACGGCATTGATGGAAGCATCCATGGATGGCCATGTTGAAGTTGCAAGGTTGTTGTTAGATTCTGGAGCTCAGGTACGATATATTCAATTGCTCTAAATTTATATTGTTTTAAAATTTTGTTCTTAAAGTGGTGGTAAATCTTGGTGTGTGTGTGTGCAAATTATGATTGAGAATTCAATTAAATTATTTTTTTCACTCAATTTTTTTCATAACTCAAAGTTTACAGCTTCAGTTTCTTCCTGCTGAGTTTTAATAATTATTTCGCCAAGTGAGTTTATATTTTATACTGCAGTCCAACTTGTCAAATTTCTGGACTTTGCCTGGCAATTCCAGATTTTGGAATGTTTATAGGGCTTCTGAATTTTAAATTTATATTGCCAGGTTTCAAGTACTGCCATCAACAGCAGATAAATAGAAACTTTAAAAATGAAGAAAAAACTGCTTTGCACTTCCTTCTTTTTCTAATGGAAGAATAGAACATATTTTTTGTGATTCTTAGAAAAAAAGCAATCTAATTCTCTGGATTAAAAATGCCTTTTTTTAAATATATATGCTCCTAGAATTTGCCTTTTTTTCCTCCCTTCAGATGCATAATACATATGCAATTACTATAATTTGTAAATGAGTATTTAGATCTAAATTGGTGTTTCGGTCTGTTTTATGAAAATTATCTTTTTAATCAGGTCAATATGCCAGCTGATAGTTTTGAGTCACCACTGACTCTGGCTGCATGTGGAGGACATGTAGAATTAGCAGTTCTTTTGTTGGAAAGGGGTGCTAATATAGAAGAAGTCAACGATGAAGGTTACACTCCTTTGATGGAAGCAGCCAGAGAAGGCCATGAAGAAATGGTTGCTCTTTTACTCAGCCAAGGTGTTTTTCTCATATATTTACTTTTCTGATGAGAAATATTTGAATTTGTTGCTTTTATATGTATGCAGTCAAACTAGGTTTATAACAAGAAATAGGAAATGCAGGGAAATTCTAGCTCTTCCCGGTATTAACTGGATGGCATTGTCGGTCTTTACTTGTTATTTGAGATTTTATGTTAGGTCACATTAGTGCCTGTTTGTGTTAATACCTTCAACTCTGCATTTTTACGAAATTTAATATAAGAGCATCCATATTTAGTTTTTTAGTGAAGTTTAAAAGTGTTACAAGAAATCAACTTGAGATTAATACAGGAAAAAACCTAGTTGATTGAGCATAAAGAAGTCAAATATTCAATTTTAAAAATAGAATAGTTGCATGTGTAAAAGTTCAAATGCCTTTTGAATACTGAGCAAGTTTGCCCGGTATTCAAGATGACCTGGGTTCAGTTCCAGGAGGAGACAGCTAACTTTTCTTCCTAAGGTTCATATCAGCATGATAACCAGAAAAATATCTTCCCTCATGTATCGAAAGCCGAGAAAATAACATATCTCTATATGTATCTATAGTTACTTTTACTCTTGGCAGGTGCTGATATAAATGCTCAGACTGAAGAAACCCAAGAAACAGCACTGACATTAGCTTGTTGTGGTGGGTTTTTAGATGTAGCTGACTTCTTAATTAAAGCAGGTGCAGATATCGAACTAGGTGCTAGTACCCCTCTTATGGAAGCTGCTCAGGAAGGTCATCTGGAGCTTGCAAGATACCTAATCAATGCTGGTTCGTCAGTTACAATATTATTTTAATAAAACTTGAGTTTGAAACCTTGTTAATGTAGAAACCTTAGGGATGAGGATAATTGTTTTGCTTTCAAATTTCAGTTTCGACTTTAAATTTAATATCCTAGCAATTTTTATTCCCTTTGTTTCAGACCAAACACACCCCAGGCTCTATGAACTTTAGCCATTGCCCTTGTCAAGGGACGGGTCCATGAATTTTTATATCCTTGTTAATGCACTTCCTGGATAATTAAAATATTACTGTAATTTGAATTTTAAATTCTATAATTTTAAATGTAAAATCTGGAAGTGGCAGGGGAAATTTCTCGTTAAAGTGAGTGCGAACCCTGATTAGTCAGTACAAATGAGAGATATTTACTTTGACGGCTGTCATTTAATGTACTGAGAGGAAAATCACAGATATAGCCTTTATGTGCTGAGGTCACTTTTTAATGTTCTATTCAGGCCAGGCCAAGAACATATAATTAGTGAGATTGTCTTAAACATGCAAAGACAACTGGTGTAATGTATACTCTTATGTCTGTTTTTTTTGCAGAGAATAAATAGTCACACAGCTTATTTTGTATCTTAAAAGATGTTTTTTCCCACTTATGTTTTGGAATTGCTATACTCATATTAGTGTTCTTCCAGATTAATTTCAAATAGATGAAATACAAATGAATTTGAATGAATTGATACAAACTAATTGAAAATTTGAAATTTTTTTGCAGGTGGTAATGTGAATGCTACAACTGCAACTGGAGATACTGCTTTAACTTATGCATGTGAGAATGGTCATACTGATGTTGCAGAGCTTCTATTGAGTGCCCATGCAATGTTGGTAAGAGCCTTATTCACCCACAGATTTTTGAGAAAATACCAAAATGCCTGTGTTTTTATTTTCTTGTGTTTATAGTCTAAAAAAATGATATTTTTGATGCTTGTGAATGACTTATTTTGATACCAGTTTTAGACTTTACTTTCGTGATGAATTTACATGCCACAGATACTGAAATCAAAATTTTTTTCCTTTGTGTTTTGTCTGAATTTTTTTTATAGGAACATGAATCTGAAGGGGGTCGTACACCTCTAATGAAAGCAGCCAGGGCAGGACATTTATGTACTGTGCAGTATCTGATATCAAAAGGAAGCAATGTCAACAAACAAACAACAAATAATGATCATAACCCACTTTCTTTGGCTTGTGCTGGAGGTCATTTACCTATTGTGGAGTTGCTTTTAGCTCATGGTGCTGATCCTACCCATAAATTGAAGGTAAAATTTCATATAAATGTATTTTTACTTTACAGGATTTGCCAAAATTTAACTACTTGTAATTTAAAAAATTGATATTTTTCTATGTTGCCGAAAACGGATTGCGCTGTGCACTGCTTATGCTTCTAAAATCATTATTTCATAATTATGTTTGCTGAGTTTATACTGCAGGTGAAAGCTGTAAATTGCTACTTAAGGTATCATAATTTTAGTAGATCAAGAAATATATATTTTTTGTAAACAAATTGAGCACGAGAAGTCTATTATGATACGCTTTGAAAGTAATGCATTAACAGGAAGAAATCAAAATCATTGTCAAGTACTTCATTTGATTTGGGCTTGTTGGTTTTAATTATATTGATTTATATTTGTTTCTGATCATTGATGCAAATGTGGTATTTTTCTTTTTAGTATTGTTTTATTTATATTAAAAAAACAAACTACATTTGGAAATAACTAGCAAGACAAAACTCCCAGTCTATCTAGGGTTGCTAGTTAGAAAATATTTCGTAGTATATTGACTATTCAAATGCAGTTCAGGGAAGTAATAAATTGAAGATTACAGAGGGTGTGAGAATAAAAATTAGTTCTTTAAAGGTATTGTGTATTGCCCAGTAAAAAGAGGGAATTTAATGTTTAGGTGCACTAACTCTGGCCTTCTAAGCAATTTAATTTTAAACTGTGTTTGACAGAAAGTTGAATGTGATATGTATTATGAATTAAAATTTTGAAATATATTTCTTTTGGCTGGTTTATGTTACTATCACTCATTTTCTCTTTTTGTACCACTTGTTATAAAATCAGAAAATTTCCAAAGCATCCTTGTTTTGAATTTGGTTCCAAACTACCTTTTTACTTGCAAGTCATAAATATTGACATTCAGCAATCCACAAAGTTAGTCTGTAAAAGGAATTTTCCTAACGGAACATTGGCGTTTGTCAGTTATGGTAAGAATGTACTGAAGTACATCACAAACTGGTAGTTGGTCAATGTCAAGGATGCAAATTGGATATGTGATAAGTTGGAAAATTCGAAACAAAGTAAGAAGTGTAATTTGTATCCTGCAACTTTGCTGAAAATTGTCTTTGTGATGCTGAATTAGGTTTCCGTTAAACTTAAAAGTGTTATAGATATCAAAATTTCATTCTTTTTAGTATACACAGTAGTATAAATTACCAATTCAAAATATAAAGGTGCTGATGAAATCTTGGACATTGATAGTGATTATCGATTGTTAATAAATTGACTGATTATTAGGGCTCAGATTTCTGTCTTTGTATTTTTTTACATATTTTGCTATTTTTACGTGATGGAGCATATTTTAAAATTTTTAAGGCAATTTTGCATGTTTCATACTTTTTATAAAAAGTGAATCCACAACCCCCCCCCCCCCTTCCCACTATTTCAATTCTTCTTTGAAACTGGTTTTTTCTTTGTTTTTCGCTTCTGAGGAGTGCTCTTTCCCATTATTCACAAGTCTCCAAAACTAAACTCCTCCCAACTTGGGCTATCTGTAAGGCCAGACACGACCCAGGCTTTATCCCTTCTGGGATATATTTACCCACGTGGGATGGGTTGTGCCGGGGAGGACCAGGAGTGCCAGGCCGGAGCGCTGCTGGTGAAACCACCTGCAAGCGGTTCCCCTTCCAGCAACCTGACCCTCTAAGTCCTAGCTGCAAAACTGTGCTAAGATTATCAGTTAGCATGCATATTTCTGATGTTTGTCGGGAGTTTGACCCTTTAATAAATGGCCCAGATCAACAACCTAAAGACCAGGCATCAGAAGTATGCATGATAACTGATAATCTTAGCACAGTGAATGTTTACGGCTAGGATTTTTATTTACTGGAAATAAACATTGTTGCTGATTGGTAAGAAATCTTTAAATTCAGGTTTCTAAACCAGTCAGCAACGACATTGAAGTTTTAAAGCATAAGAATACTAGCCCCTGAACGATACTGATGTGTGGCTGTAAATAGATTAAATTATCTGAATCGTGATGGTAACTTGTGGGAAAAAATTGGCTAAGAATGGTCCATGAAAAAAATGTTTTAGTATTTTTAGGAATTTTTTTTTGCAAGCTTTATAATTTTTTTTTTAATTTTGTGCAATGCTTTTCTGAAACTGAGTACTTGGCTAGATATTTTACCTATATGTGACAACACATTAATTCTGAATTTGTGCAGAAAAACTTACTGAAAGGAGAAATTTCAGCTGGATGAGATAACCATCACTGCATCTGATCAAGTTCGAGCAGGTCCAGATAAATCATAGGACCTTAATATTTTCAAATTCTTTTGAAGTTATCCTGATAGTAACTGTAAACAACTTCTGTATCGATTGTGAATGATTCGTGTATTATGGTGAAACTAATTTTCAAACATGTCTAAAGTGAAGCAAAGGACTTCACAGAAACTGAAATTTGTTTCTCTGAATATGGTGAGAAAGTGTTCTGTACAGATGAAACACTATTGTTTTGCAAACTGTGTGATATTACAGTTGCTGCGGAAAGGAAATCCATTGTGTTGCAGCACATCAACACCGAAAAACTTGATGAAGTCTTCAGTTACTTGAGGATGAGAAAATTTTTTTTTTCTACATATTAAATTTTTTTTGTTTGGTACATTAATTAAAAAAAATGAAATCTGTTATTGATTTTCTGATACTTGTAGAGGTTAGTAAAACGAAGGAATTTTTATTCATACAATAAGTAATGGTTCAAAATAGTGTAGACTGCATCAACACTTATCATTATCATATTTTGTTAAAACGAATGTTATTATTTGTTAATTTTGTTAAACGAAAAAGAATTTAGGGTATATTTTTTGTTTTATAAAACATATTTAGTTTTTAAGGGTATAAATGTATTTTTTAAAGAATATATTTTTCATAAGTTTCTAGAGCATAAAAATCATAGTCCCTGTAATTATAAAAGATGACTTTATATAAAAATCTTAGAAAAGCTAGAAGAAAAATCCAAGTACCATAATGTCTCACTTATCAGTGCAATGGAACAAGGAAAAAAAGATGCATAAGTTAGAGAGGAATACATATATAAGTGAATGTTATTTACCTATATCCCCAAAGTAGAATGTTTAGCACTGTTCTGCGATGAGCCCTCAGCTAACTGGAAATGTTCGGCAATAAAAATCCCCATAGACGTAATTTTTTTTTTCACTTTTTCTTAAAATTCTTCCAAATTGGCATCTCTGATTTCGGCACATTCTGCTTTGGGGCCTATATCTTTGACTGGTAGTGCAGAAAATAGATTTTAAAGTGAGACCACTGTATCAGAAATAAGAGTAACCAATATCTGAGCGATTCTTACAAAAAATATTTGAAGAATGTGTAGTGATTTATATATATGAATTAGTAATACTGTGTAAACTATAGACTAAATTTTTATGTGTTATGTATTTTGTTCTGCTTCAAAAAAAAATTGCCATAAAAAAAATTTGAGTTTTTAAATTTAAGACAAACTTATTTGAATGCTTGTGGGGTTGAATTTGATCAAAAAATTTTATTTCAAGGATAATTCTACTATGTTAATTGAAGCTGCTAGAGGTGGACATACCGCTGTTGTGCAGTTGTTATTAGATTATCCCAATAGTCTTCTTGCATCTTCATCACCACCACCGCCTCCAGATCTGTCTCAAGCACTGGAAAATGGTGAAGTGAGTTGTTTTATATTAATTTGTCTGCAGAGTATAAATACAGTAAATGAATTGTAATTTGAAAAGCAAAATTCTTGATCTGCCTTCAGTTTTCCCGCAGCTGTCAATCTAATTTTTGTATGAATTTTTTTTATGTATACCAACATATACTTAAGCTGATCAAACAGTAATTTCTTTGTCATCTTGTCTGTCGAAAATGTTTAGAAGTGTGACGTTTCAGTCAATTGAATTTCTAGAATGGTAGTTTAGATGGCCTTTGGCATAGTGCATAGCATTTAAGATGGTGAGCAAGAAGTATAAGTGAATTGCTCATGTTAGGTGTTCCACTTCAAAAAATGCAGATTTTGATGATTAATAACATATCTTGTGAAAAATTATAATTTTATCTGACCAGTTGTTATATACTGTCAAGCCAAAGATATGACTGAGTTATACGAGGTCATGAAAAATATTTTTATTATCAACATTCATCATTATTGATTAAGTTTTAAGTTGAATAGAACAAATCTGTGGGCCTAATGTGTTTTTAACTAGTCAACTGTCCAATTAATTTCTCCGAGCGTTACCCGCAGTGCCCACTTTTTTTTAAAGATGCACACGCTTTTTCCCTTTTCTTGGAAGTTTGAAATATTAAAATATTTTTTTTATAGCTCGAATGTGTCGAGACATAATATGACACCCCAAAGGTGGGGAGGGGCGGTCATAATGTCCTGTGACTAAAAGAAATCTGTCGATGGATTTACGTGGAACCATAGCAGTTGAACCTTTGCTAAAAGATATGTGAGTAATAAAACAGATACATCTTCACAAGGGAGTAGGAAATTGAAATAAAAGCGATGGGGATATGCAGCTTTGCAAAACATGACAAAGATAATAGTAATAATAATCTCAGACCTTGAAATATAATTGTCAACTCTATCTAGTGATGAGATAATAAAGTAGAAGGATGGCTGTACAGAGATGGCAGCGCATGTATGACAAATTATTTCGTCATATCTATGTGAAAAAGACAGAAAAGTCAGTGTGTCGGCAAATGCTGTCGTAGGCAACACCATTACGTATATCAGCGACGGCAAATGCCATCTTAACCACTTGACTGGTTAAGTAAGATTACTGGAAATTGGTTTTGGGATGGTAAATTTCTCTTGAATGGTGAAATTAAAGATATATTTCATGTCATGGGCTGATATTTTAACTTTTTGTCCTTTAATATGTGTTAGATGTGTAATCATTTGAATTTTTTTTTTGTAAATTTAGGCTCCTCGTGTACCTCCTCATGGCCTGCAAATGTTTTCCAATGACCAAGACCATGTGACATTACCGGACAGTTCCTATTTGACCAGTGTTCAGTCAGGTAACCAGAAACCTACAATTGTTTTGTCCATTTTCACTGATTTGTGTATATGGGATTCTTACTGACTTGAGATAGACTCTCAGTTTGTGAATCCTAGTATAAATTTTTTTTTCTCCCTTTAATTCATTTTTAAAATCGGGTTGATATTAAATCAGGACTTGACAAATCCTAGTCACCAGCTTACCATGGTGACTAAAAAATTGGATTAGTGTCTATAATTCTTTTGTGATTAATTTGGAACCTAAGGGCTACACAGAATTTTCTGAATTCCATGTCAGTATTTCCACTATCAAGGAAAAAGGTCATCAATATCTTAGTCTGGTGAAAAAAATTTATTTTGGACTGACTTTTTTTGCTTACCTGGGAGAAAATGTTTGACTTGAAAATCTGGCTGGTGGCCTAAATTTTTTTTGTAAAATTTGTTCAGCCCTGTATTAAATTTTTTCTAATGTTACAATCAAAGTAAAATTATTTTTTACTCGTTCTATTTTAAAATTTTGTATGAATTGCTTAGTCTCATTCACAGTAAAGGCTCAGCTTGTAAAAGGAAAAATATATATGTTAACTTCCATTATTAAATGCTAGGTTTTGTATGATTGTGCGAGTTTTCAGGGGTTATAAAAAAAATGTTATTTTTTTAAAGTTTTTTTTTATGCAGGGGATAGTGAGCAACATTGCCATTACTACCATAAATTTTTCTTAAGGCTATTTTAGATTAGCAGTTCTTTTCAGTCTACCACCAGTACAGTATCTTCTGTGCCACTTGGATATATTTTTATGCCTTTTTCCCGCAGTTAGGTCTAAGTGTGATCCCCTCAACTGTGTAGTGTTAGCTAGTCAAAGTATTAGTTTTGTGGTCTCTCATTTGTGAGGTGGAAATGTGAGCCAGCTTGTTAAAAATACCTTTCTATAGTGGGGCAGTTATTAGATCATTTACTGTTCAAATTTGGTTTTAATATTGGTTCTAAAAGTAATCCTGAATCTTTTCCATATTACTGCGATGTCCCATAATAAAGCTACAGCTCATATAGATTCAAAAATAAATTTTTAGCTTTTAAGACAAATCAAAGGCACAGCCTGACTGGTACATTTTTTTTCTGATCTAATTTTGAGAGATTCTTACTAATTCTTGCCAGAAGTTTTTGCATTTATTTTTAGTCGAGTGAGAAGTTTAAACCTTTACTAAAAAATATAGTATGTTCAACTTATATGAGGCTGTGGCATTTCTTCTGAGATTTTTTTTTTGTAATTCTTAGTCCAACTTTTGAAATCAATGTTACTTTTTGCGAAACTCAAAAACCAAACTATCGTGTATTAGCACAGTGTGATATCACTTCCTGAGAGGTGCTGGATCAAACACAGTATTGAAGTCCTAATTATCAAGG
Source organism: Pholcus phalangioides (assembly GCF_987345545.1). Lineage (NCBI taxonomy): Eukaryota > Metazoa > Arthropoda > Arachnida > Araneae > Pholcidae > Pholcus > Pholcus phalangioides. The sequence continues at coordinate 2,978,350 of NW_028301615.1, read as the reverse complement.
CCTTCGTTTCACCACCCCGAAATATGAAAAAATGACTGAAAAAGGGTAAAAGATGGCCAAATCTATTGTTCTATCACTTTGGTCCCCCCGACAAAATTTCTGGCTATGGGCCTGCTAGCTATGTATGTAGGATTCACTTATGAAGGAGGGCTGAGAGAAGAAAGAATTGATGACAAATGATGTTCATGGAAAACTGTGTTAGGACAGAGTCTCCATAATATTTCTAAACTACATCATTACCAACATCATTCATATATTAGTAATTTGAAAAGTAACATGTATATTGAACTGAACATGCATTTCTATAAGTATATTATTCTAAACAAATTTGCAAAGATTCTGATAATCGATATTGTCGACTATCGTTTTTATTTACTCTCGGCTAATTAAATTGTTGTTCAATAACAACTATATCATAATTTTAAATAAAAAATGTTGTTCAATACAAGCATTAATTTTGCATTGACATTCACATTAGTCATTTCTGATATTTTAGAAATTTTTGATTAAATCTTGCTTCACACAACACATAAAGAAGATTGAATATAGGAGGGACGTTAGAATCTCCTCAAATTGAATGACATTGTTATTGCCTTCTTGTAAATAAAACTTTCAAAAAAATTTATACATTGATTTAATGACCACTTTTAAGGAAGTTCAATCATGTTGTAAAAATTTTTTATACAAAGTAAAATTTTATATGCATGAACTAATGCTAAAAAAAGATGGTTTTGATGGATAAAAATAAATTAAGAAATATCATTTGTTGTTGAATCAACATTTTATGTAAAATATGAAGTAATTCTTCATTCCAATTTTAGGAGCAAGAGTTACTCTTGTGTTTTGAAGAGATCTTCGAAGTTTTTGCATAAGCTATACAATGAATGTTCACACTGAAACTCTGAAAATAAGCTTGTGGTCATTTTATTCCTTCCAGTCCCAAACTGTTCCAAACAGTTTACCAAGTCAGAAGCAGTTTTGTGTTTGTCCTGATGAGCCTGTGCCACCTGCTGTGCACAATCCCTTGTGTGCTTGGAAAGACTTAAATCTTCCTTGATTTCCCTTTCAGCTTTTGTATTGTTGATTGTGGTTGATTCATAGCTTTTGAGAAGATGAGGAAGAAAAAACATGCTCAAAACAGTAATGAAACCAGGGCTAGACAAATCTGTTTGACATGTCCGGGCCATGTAAATATTTTGACTGAGCATTTTTTTCAACCACATGCCCAATGTTAACACATAAAATACTGATTCAGGCATTTATTCTTTGAAGTTACATGCTCAGCTGGGCATGTAAATTTTTTTAGATTTGTCCAGTCCTGATTGAAACAATGTTATCAGTTGTAATGCTTTTGGAATTGGCAAATAAGAAAAATCTGAGTGGAAATAGCATTTCTTCTGTGAAACTTGAAAGTTTGGCAAAGTTTCAGTATATGTGAATTTAAATAAAAATTTCTAGTTATTTGTCAAATTATACCAGAGTGAATATTTTGAAATAGAAGGAAAATGGAAATTTTTTTATTGGTAAAGATTTGTGTGTGTGTATCAGTATTCATTATGAATAAGTCGAAATGCCAATAAAAGTAAGTCTGCTATGTAGGATCTGATAGATGTATCAAAGGGTGAGAACTGTTAGTTTTTTCTATTCAGGGAAGACTTCATGTTTGATGGAAGTGATTTCATTGATAGTGGTGTTCATTTTTCAGTCAACCAATATTTGTCATGTTTTGTACAAACCCCTCAACTGCTCCCGCTTAATCTATAAACAGTACATTATGTTTGTAGAGGAAAAATTGTCCTCTCCACTTTTAATACAAGCTATACAGGAAACAGTTATGTAGAGATGCTGATTTTTGAAAAGATTCACTTCTGTCTCTACAGGGACTTGAAGGCATGCCCTCTCTTATTCTAGATGAGTGCGCTAACACAGTATTATAGAATATGGCTTCCTTGGAGCATTTTTCATTTTCCTCAAAGAATTCAAATTCACCTGTACACTTTCAGACTTAAATAATGTGTCACAAACTATAGGAAAAACCCTGTGCAAAAAAAGGTTTAGGGCAGCGTTTTGCCTCTTTCATGGGGTTCATTTTTATGGCCTTGTGTGGGAAAATGGGTAACCTGTAACTGAAGAGACGTAAAAATTAAGTCATGCTAACATTAGAAATAGTGACAACTAATACTGCTTTTCAGTGCTGAAATGCAAGAATTCTTTCTGAAACTACAAGCTATTAAAATTACACAAGTCAAGGCTACTTCACCAAACACCAACTCTGGCCATATCACTGTATTGCAATTTACTGCCATTAATGAGATGGGTTGGAAATGAAGGCGCTGTCTATTGGTGGTTGCCTGAAGTTCATTAGGGAAAATTACATAAGTCAAGGTTATTCAATATGGGGGTCGGGCAATATAGGAGTTGTAGATCTATGTAGAACATCCTATTTGTGAAGACATAACCATGATAGTATGACAGTATAGAGAAAGCCAGACAAAGGGAGGTTCTTATGCCCTTGTTTGGAATAGCTAAATTTTTTCCATGTTTATTAGTTATGCAGTGTGCATTCAATTGTCATCTCTGTAATGTCAAGTGACTGTCTTATAAAAGTTCTGTGTAAAAGCAGTGCTATATTTAAATAACTAGTCAGAGATTAAGTTATCTGTTAACATGAGAAGAACACAGATGATACTAGTCTTCCCCCAAAGCAGAACATGTTGAAAACTGATGTACATCACAGAACAATTAGTGCTGCAGCAGAACAATCTGGAAGAATTTCGAGAAAAGTGTAGAAAACATTATCATGGGGATTTTCGTTGCACATTTCCCTTAGTCAGCAGAGGAACAATATAAAACTTTCTGATTTGGGTCTAGTCTCTATGTCAATGTCGTATGAGATCAGGTACTAGGGCTGGATGTGCCAGTTAGACAAGGTAACAGCTTTAGATACCTTGGTCCGAGGATGAGGCAACGGCCAGTCTCGCGAACAAGACCACCTCCCTCTCTCAGGAGTCGTTCCGGGACCTCTGCGGCCAGACACAGGGCATCTGTCCCGAACCGACGCCCATGCCACCTACCTACAGCTTTAGACAAGCTTAGTCGTTCTGATTTGTATGGCACGACATATATTAGTCATACAAATTGAAACCATACAAGCAGTTATGCCATACAAATCAATGCAAACAACAATGACTAAGCTTGTCTAACCACTGTATGTGCCCAGGCTAAGAACATGCTCTCTTCTCCAAAATATAGAATTTTAAAAGGAAATATGTAATTGTTCTGGGGCAGACCATGTGACTTTTCAGAGGTCACCTCTGCATAAAAAAATCCAGAAAATATCTTTCCTTGATAGACAGCTTTTTTTCTCAGCCCAGTATATCTCTACTGTCCCACCTGGGGGGGGAGCATTTGCTGAAGTTAAGAGGCTACTAATGCCTCTACTTCAGCATTTCATGCCACATTGCATGAAATGAGGTAGGCAGAGAGAGGGTTGTCCCCCCAGTGGTGTAGATGGTAACATGCTTGTCCAGTATGCAAAGGGGCCTGGGTTCGTGTCCCAGCGGAGACCAGGTGACTTTTTTTTCTGAGTTCACCTCAGCATGAAAAATCTAGAAAATATTTCCTAATTGTTGTAGGTAGAGACATTGGGTTAAACTTCCATCCTAAAAAATTTCCAGTGATGCTAGTGTTTTGTACACTGACTTTTGGCAGTGAAATGCCAAGTTGGGGCCAATCACTTGTTAGTGAAATATTATGAATATATGCTATTTAAATATTGGGCAAATAAATTACAATTAAAAATTTAGATCATTTCACATGAAAAAAGGTTTGCATTGACATGCACGTAACTCTGACATCTTGAATACATAAAAGCCACATTATTTATATACCCACAACACTTTTCAGCATACACCAATTCATTAAAGCTTCCTCTGAGGAATGTTTGAGTAGCAAGTATAGTTCAGTTGCAGCAGCAGAATTCATTAGTTGTTGTACAACATTAAGTAAATTAGTTCTTTCCCATTTCTTCATGTTCACTCATAGTGAGATAGGAATGTAAAGTGGCTTATGGTGGCTTGCCGGAACTGTACAAACAATTTTAAGGAAGACTACCAATGACAACTTGGCATTGATTTTAATGGTCAAATAAATTTAAAATCTTTTTCTAAAGTAAAATATTCAGAAAAAATATCCTTGATAAAAAAAAAAATTTATAATAAATTATAATTGCCAAATCACTGTTTATCTAGGCTTTTTCTTTGTGACTGATTGCCAAACCCTGCCATGTGACCATTAGCTGCAACTGAATATTTGACAAAATAATCTTATTCTGAATTTAAATTTTATTTTCAAAGCCGAACAGTTTAAAGATTAAAGTAACTTTTTATTTCTGAGAGCTTTTTAAGTGAAATGAATGACTGTCGTGTGAATGTGGTGTTGTTTATTCCTTTTATGAGGTTTTTGAAAACTAGTTGAAGCAGTTGTTTTCTGTTACAGTGCCGAGAATCCAGGATTTGTTGCAAGTGAGAGATTCTCTGCCTGGCAGCACTCAAGCTGTTCCGAAGCAGAAAGTTTTTCAACGAAAAGTATCTGCAAAAAATTCTGAAGCCCCCTCCTCCTCATTTTGTGAAAATCTACGTTTTCAGTATAGAGGCAAAAATAACGTTTCTGCACAGGTCAGTTCGGCATGTGTTCAGGCAGAAATCGGTCCCAGCTGCTGTGAGGCAGAACATGCAATATGTTGTTGTGAGGAGGGTGGAGGAGGAGGGGGCACTGAACAGGAGGATGAAAAGGAACTCAAGCCTAGTGATAGGCTAGAGGCTTGTATTAACAGCATGATGAAAAAAGCAGAATTGCTTCATCCTAGTCCTGAAGAGCAAATTCTTCAAAAGCAACAAATATTAGAGGAATTACAAAGGGTAGAACGGGAATTACAAGAGAAAGCTCAAACTCAGCTTTTGCTTACAGCTCAGCAGCAGCATCAAAATATGCAAGGATTCGGAACAGTGACATCTGCATCATTACCAAGAATCACATCAGTTGCTGGAGGCACAAGCACCATATTTCCTACTGTTTCTACTCATACCCAGCAGCTTTTAATCAATAGTGGTACCATATTAGATATTGAGTCTTTGTCATCTACAGTTGTACCTGATTTATCTGCGCATCTGGGTTTAAATTTGAAGACGTCGGTGCCATCATCAAGCTCTACATCTTCTACTGCTCAGCCTGTTCATCAGCAACAGCATTTTTTACATGGAAAGGCAATGCAGCAGCAATCACAACAATCGGTGGCAACTTCAACTTCGGTGCCAGATCAAGGTAAACCTCGCCTGACCAAACAGACTGCTAAGCAGGCTGTATTAAAGCAAATTCAGCAGCAGTATTATCAATTACAACAAAATCAGCAGCTTCAGGGTGCAATAAAAATTCATCCTCAATCTGTTCAGACCCAGGGCCAGCTTGATGAAGCTGATAAAATGAATTTGAGAAACATAGTTCTTGCTGAACAGCAGCAGCATCTTCAGCAACAGCAGATGCTTCCTCAAAATCCTCAACAGCAGTTTGTTCTTTCAGAATTAACTCAGAACCTTACGATTAGAGCAAATAGCCATTATTCAGAAGGGGCTGCAGATGCTTTAGCTCTCATGCAAGCAGCAGGTGGAATTAAATTCACTACAGATAGCACTCAGACGCATGCAATACCAATTTTCGATCCAGTAACTGTCAGCCAAGCTTTATTGCATCAACAGTTACAACAACAGCCTCCTGTACACCAGCAAATGACACAAACATTACAACAAGAATCAAAAAGGCCTCATGTGACACTCGATAAAACAGGTAAAATCTTGAAACTGAAAACCACTAAGAGTCAACATCAACAAACAATATTGCAGGGAAACCAACCACAATTACAAGCAGCTATGCAAGCTTCACAGCAATCCCAAACTGTAGTGAAACACCAATTGTCTTCGTGTAGTGATAGTTGTGCCCTTGTGGGCAATATACCAGTAGATGGAACCGGTGTATTAACTATGGCTGCTCCTGCATTTCCTGTATCACTAGCAGTCTCACCAGTGTCTTTATCTTCATCTGCTTCTGTGACATCTAATTGCAGTGCACATAACATCTCTCTTGAAGAAGGCCTGATGGTTGCAGCACCAGCTCGAACATTACATGAAACACTAGGGGATATCATGGCTGGTAAATATCCCTTCTGATTCACCCCTATGATATCTTCATTTCTGTTATGTGAAGGTCTGATTGCATGGCTCCCATACAAGCAGAAAAGTGATCAGAGTATGTGAGGGAGGGACTCGTTTTCCACTGTAGAAAGATTTGGGATGTAATTTTATTCCCTGAATTTCACTTTTAAGTAAAACAAATATATATTAGCATTTTTCTACTGTAATGCTAATGTCATTTCACCTTAATTTCTATACATCAAAAGTATTGGAGACATTTTTGGTTTGGATATGAAGCTTATGAGTTCCCAAAAAGATCAGATAGAAATCATTTAGAAGTTCCTTATGCAGAAAAGTCATTCTTCATATCTGAACTTGTCAAAAATGTATCCTTAGATGAAAAATTACTGAGTAATTTTTTGTGTGCTAAACCTTTTATAGAAGGTCAGAAGCAGTTTCCAAGATAATAAATGAAATAAGAAATAAGGTTGAGATTCTCTAAAGAAGACAAAGTGAAAACTTATGTAAGCTTGCAGTTGTTTCCAACATTTGTGTGCTTTGGGCACGTGTTTTCGATGATGATGGGTGCAAAAATTAGTAATTAAAAAAACTGCTTCATAAGTATAGTATAATTTGTTAGTTCCCAGATGAAAATGTGGTGGGCAACCGCTACTAACTTGATTCCTATAAGGAATTGGTTCTGATCATTATGAATTGAAATGAAAATACTCTTAAGCAAGACAGTTTATTCTATGGAATATTTCTATCTGTTATATGTATTACAATCATATTCTATTCTGCATTGCAGTAATAGTAAAGTAAATTAAACTTTAATATGATTTGTCAATTTGCTAGTTCAATAGTTCATGACAATATCATTATATTTGTACAAGATTCATTATACATTCATATGGTTGTTTATGAATTTTTTTAGTGTTCCATTAGTTTAACTTTTAAAATCTGTTTTCAGGTCCAACAACTCAATTAGCCGGAAATCAAATGACTTTGAATCAACAGAATCCCTCCTCTAATGTATGTGGAGAACCATGTCGTTCAGCAAGGAGCAGGAGCCTCAGTGTAACATCTTTACCTGGTGTTACTGCATCTGCTTCCCATCCACTAACATTTCATACTTTAGCACCATCAGTAACTCCTTGTGTTCCATTACAAGTTGGTACCCAAGCAGAAGGGCTTGTTACTACCCACCACCTTCCACACTTAGCTCATTCAATAGCTGCACCTTCTACCCCAGCTCCTCCATTGTATCCACCACTGGACTTAAATTCTCAGACTGACAGTAACCATGACACTGCTCTGACATTAGCTTGTGCTGGTGGCCATGAAGAACTGGTGACTTTGCTTCTGTCAAGGGGTGCAGATATAGAGCACAGGGATAAGAAAGGGTTTACTCCACTTATGCTTGCTGCAACAAATGGTCATGCAGGAGTAGTAGAAATTCTATTGAATCACACAGCAGATATTGAAGCACAATCTGAAAGAACCAAAGATACTGCTCTGTCCCTTGCCTGCTCCAGTGGAAGATATGAGGTATATATTCTTGACTTTTTATATTTTCCTTTATTTTTAGTCTTCAGAAATTTTACTGATGTAACCTTTAGTTTTGTTGACTTTTTAAATGGTTTTTCTTATTAGCATGCTGTATTTTATTTGGAAATAATTAGTGAAACCCTCCCAACAATGGCCACTAACAGAACTAAGAAATGTTTTCGCTATTGGGAGGTTGCTGTTTAGTATCTCCGAGATAAAAAAAATTTTATTACATAAAATTGAAAATTGTTCTTCGTAATAATTCATATTATAAATCACTCACTCAAAAGAAACTGTTTTGGATACCTAATTATTCTGAATTGAAAATGTGTGAATTTATCATAAAGAACTTGCACTCCTTTAGCGATTACTTGTAAAACCCCCTGGGTCTGGATGACATTTTGGAAATCACTGGCGTGACAAGGATACCTCTAGGATTGTGCAATCTGTGTAGCCTCACTGGACACCGCTGTATGAAGGGCACCAAATCGTTAGTGAAATGGAGGGGGGGGGGATAATTGCAGCAAAAATAAGAAAGAAATGTTTTGTCTGTGAGTTTCATCTAAATGGAGTTTTGTGGTAATTTTTACTGTTGCTGCTCATGTGCCAGAGGGGCCCTGAAACAATGCCTCGTGCTGTCCCCATGATGTAGGGAAGAATCCACACTTATTTTCATGTTCATAGGGTTCAAGGGAGAAAAACTCTTTTAGCAAATATTGAGGATTATTTTTCATGTGCATCATTTTCTTTAACTTTCATGTCAAAAAATGGCCATTATTCAGAAATCCATTAATGTTAACCTCCAAATAAAGGATGCATTCTATTCTGAGGAAATGTGACTGTTTAGAGGTGACTGTAATGGAAGATTTTACTGCATTTATAAAATGAGAGATGAATGAAAATATATATATTATATATATATTAATCGGTATGTTAAATATTCAGATTATTAAAATTGTATACTTTATTTGCTCATTAGGTTGTTGAGATTCTCCTGGTTAGAGGTGCAAATAAAGAACATCGGAATGTTTCAGACTACACACCATTAAGTTTGGCTGCCTCTGGTGGATATGTCAATATCATAAAACTACTTCTAAGCCATGGTGCAGAAATAAATTCCAGGTAAATTAATTTCACATGGATTAATAAAATTGTATTTATTTTAGGCATATGTGTAAACATAAAACTTCACGTGAAATCATTATAGTTCAAGATGTTCATAATTTCAAATATCACTAATTATTAATTTCTTATTCTCGCTGCATTCAATGAAGAACCGGAAGTAAGCTTGGTATTTCACCACTGATGTTAGCTGCCATGAACGGTCATACCCAGGCTGTTAAATTGCTTTTGGACATGGGAAGTGACATAAATGCTCAGATAGAAACCAATCGAAACACAGCATTAACACTAGCTTGTTTTCAAGGAAGGCATGAAGTTGTTAGTTTATTACTTGATCGGAAAGCTAATGTTGAACATCGAGCCAAGGTAAATTCTATCATTTGTTTCCTATTTTTCAAATTTAATTGATATTTTTTTCTTATTGTGCTATAAATTATATATATAGTCATGCCCGCATTTAATGAAATTGCATGAAAACGTAAAAAAAAATTGCTATATATATATATAGCCTGGAAGTTTAGGCACGAAAAATGGTCAAATTAGGCAAGCAGAAAGGCATTAAAAATACCAAAAATAGGCATTGAAAAAGACATGATTTATTAAAGGAAGTAAATGTAATTAAAAACTAGGTATTAAGGGTCCAAAAACTAGCTAAAAACATTGGTTTCACTTAATCCATCTGTTTCAATTAGAGCTGCATTATTATCCACGTTAAATTTATGTCAACCCAAAAATAAAGTATTTGAGGTCCCTCAGGTCAATTCCAGGGCTACCATCAACAGACGCTGAGCCCGAAGAAAAAATGAGCTGTGGGGAACCATTGTAGAGCTCCATTTGTAGAGTTGAAAAAATAAATATATACCCATATTTTTTACATTTTAATTCTTCGTTATTTTGACTTTTACTCCGCGGATTATGCGCAGGAAGTTATCGTATGCTTGCAGGATTTTTGCACGAAATTGCAGGATTTTTTCTGTGAAAATTGCAGGACTTTTGCCTTTTCAAGGTTGGCAGGTCTGTAATTGAATACCAAAGAATATGTATGTAAAATAAATAGCCATGGTGGTTTGCAGTACATTTACTGTGTTAAAAAAAACAATGACATGTGCCCCCAGAGCCCTGTCTTATCTTACCCTGCCTTCTGTGAGTCATGACTTCAACTGATGACCTATTGGGACTGCCATCGGTTATATATATACATATTGACATCTAGCTATGATCGTGCTCACAGAGCACACACCTATAGCCATTCTCAGAATAGTAGCAGCAGTACTTCATATTCTGACTGTTTCTGAAGGAGAATTTCTGCTTTTTCATTTAACTTTACTCAATGAAAATTTTATTCTGGCCAAAAACGTTGTTATACAGTAGACTCTCAATAATCCAGTAAACATGCGTTTTCTCTTGGAGGTTCTTTTATTCTCTTGCTGGACCACTTTTTTACAGAAAAAAAACATGTACATGAATGTTCCACAAATGTGTGGACGAGATAAAAACATGGAGACAAAACAAAGAGGAAGAGAAACAAAAAAAAATACTGCATATGGGTCATTCCCAAAAAAAAAGTGTACATTCCACATTTTTGAAATGAATAATTTGAAGTTGAATTTTTAAAATAAAATTTATCTCAAATTATAGCTAATGATGCCAAGTTTAATACTTTATAAATATTTTTCACTTTTATTTTGTAATATTTAATTTTTGGGTTTTATGGCTGAAAGTCGTGGATTTTGTCCACTCTGATACGGAAATAAGTATCATTTTTAAAAAATTAAATTATATTTCTGCTCTTTTATCTTTTACAATAATGAAATCAGTTTGTTTCTTATACATATGCTGAAAAAAAGTCTAAAAAATTTGATTTTTTTGTCATTTTCAATGGGTTTTATGACTTTCGAAATTGCATATAAAAAAGATTTTTTTACATATATTTAGCAACTCAAAATCAACTTTATCTCTGACAGACAGTAGGTTGTAATTAATAATTTAGCATCTTAGTTTGAAGTGTTCTTAAATTTATTTGCCTGTGAACTGCAAAAATGCTTCCCTGAACAAAGTGGACATTATTGTAATAGTGCACAGAAATGTTTAACTAAGAGAAAGATCTCAAATATTATAAATAGGCTATGCAAATATTTTTATTTTTTGAAAAATTATATACGAAATGATCCAGACTCCTCTATAACCTTTAACCCCCCCCCCCATCCCCCCCAGCAACACTTGCCCCCCATAGTTTGCATTTTGTAAAATTATGAAAATCTGGTAAATTAATTCTTAATCATCTGATAAAATTATTAAAATCTGGTCAAAGTGGACACTGGATTTGCTCAGCTGTATTTATATCAGCATGAATTATTATTTTTTGAATAGTAATTTGATGTTGGTATAAATCTTGTGTTTATGCCTCTCACATTAGTGATCTGGAATGGGGAGGGGAAAGCAGAGCCTGGAAATAAAAATAATATAGGAAGATAATGGTTCTGTCTCATAAGATACAGAATGTGTTGTCATATAATGATTTTTACTCATACTAAAATGCCCCTTATGACACATCTGCCAGGATCTGTGCGTGGCAGTAATTTAAAGTCTGTAACTGTAGGCCTACCACTTTACTTTTGTATTTAACTGAAAAAATAATGTGGAGAATGTTTTAAAGGGTTTAAATTTAATAGATAAAACTTAAACCTTCATAACCTCTTAACTAAGAAAACTTTGTTTTAAATCAGTTTCCATTCTGTAGGCGTTGCTAGTTTTTGGAAGACTTAACAGAGTAGACAAATTAGCCTAAATTATTTTTCATTATAAATTTTAATGATTAATGAAAACTTTTATATTTTTAGAAGCATATCTCCAAATACTATCCCTTGATGTTCATATAGATGGGGGGGGGGGGAAACCGTAATTAATTATGACAATGACGTAACAGAGCGGAAATCTGACAGAAAAATCTGGTGCTAAAGACTTACTATGAATATTAAGTCTTTTTGCAAAAGTTGATCAATTGTTCATCAAGTATTAAAAATGAATTTTTCAATGACTCAAAACTGTTATCAGATTCAATCTGGTATAAAAATATATTTCCAAAATGGTCGTAACAGAGTAGACATTTTAAAATGGGAAAAATTTCAAGACAACAAAAAAAAAAGTTCTTCATAAAAATAAAAAAAATTTCAAAATTTTACTGTCACAGTATAAAACGTATTGTCATGTAAAATGTGATTCAAAGTTTTTTTGAAACAAATTCCAGATTTGTACCAAGTCTTTGTTCAACACTTTTTCAAGCTGGGACAGATAGATCTTGACATTTTGCTACAAACAATGATTTTAAAAAAATAGATACCATCTGATATTAAAGAACTAGATAAAAAAAAAAAAAAAAAAAAATTACTACCAGAGTGTTGAAATTTCGTTAAATATTATGGTGTTGGAAACGGTTTGTACACTTTTTTGGAATGACCCACACTGACTCTGTATGTGGTCTCAAGGGACTGTACTATATGCCCTCTATAAATATCTTATCTATGATGGCTTTTCACTCCTTGTGGATGTGGAGAAATGAAAAATGTCACCGCATGTGTCTGCTGCTTAGAGGAAAATAAGAATAATCTGTATTGTAGCTCACTCATAAAAATTGTTCAGTATTTGCTTCGATTTGATTCTTGGTCTCTTTTATTTGAGATAAGTCTGCATCTCTTTTTCTCTTGTATGTGCAATGTCGTTTCAGTCAAAACAAAAGCATAAACATTAACTCCCATTCAAAAGAAAAATTAGATTATTAAAAAGCTTGAGAGAGATAAGTTGGTTGCCAAGGAATATGCCCCTCCTCCTGTGTAACCCCAGTTTTTTTACTCCAATGGGGAATAATTATCAAGTATAATTGAATTTTTTTTTCTTGTGAAAAAAAAATGCATTGAATCATTATGCAAACTCACATTTCAGTAAATTTATAAAATGTAAAACATAACTTCATAGACAAAGTTTGTGGCTTTATATGAGGTTTTGTTAATAAAAATATGGCATATAGTGGTTTAAATAATTTAAAAGTATTGGTTTTTCCAAAGACCTTCCAGTAATCCTGCCTTTTCGATAATCTGGCATACATCTGGTCTGATATGTGCCCAATTACAGTCTACTGTATTAGATATCCATAAATATGGCAATTTGTTAGGAGGGATATTTTTAAAATTTTGGTATTGCAGGTTCACTGGGATGGGAAAAAAATAGTTACAACTAATGTAATACCAGAGATATTACAACTTTGTAATATCTAATTTTGTTATAAACCGGCTTGACTGTATAATATTTATTCAAATTTAACACATACTCACACACACATCTGTTTTAACACTAAAAGTGCAGTTGTGGTCATTTTGATCCTTTTTCCGATTTCCCCTGCATTATCTCAACAGAAAATGCAACATTGAAGCTGATATTTTGACTTTTCTTAAAATACTTCAGGGAATATTGTGACAAATTTTCATATTTCCATGTTAATAATTAAAGCAAATAATTACAATAATACCTAAAATAGCCAACTGAGATCATTTTGACCGCCATAAGAAAAGTGCTTGATTTTGAAGAAAATATTTGTTGATTTGTGAAACATTTATTGGGGATCACCTGTGTTCAAAGAAACAATGCCACTCAATTGGTACCATGGAATCATGCGGTATCGTAGACTTGACGTCTGAAGCATCAAAGCTGAGCGTCTGGCTACTAACAGGTTTGCTCTCGCTTCAGACATTTGGTACAAGCTGACAGGAAAACCTGTTATTAGCCCATAGTCCTCGACAAAAAATAACCGTTGATGAGCAATTGTTGCCATGTAAATAATGATGCAAATTTATCCAATACTTTGCAAATAAGTTCACCATCAAGTTTTGGTTAACTGTTTTTCTGAAATCCCCAAAATATATTCTGAATGGCTATCTGTATTTAGACAAAGATAAAAAGCGAACAATCAATGCATAGCTTTGGGAGCGTGTAATATTGCTGCAACCACATCTAAAGTTGCATGAACTGACAACTATTTTACTTCTGTGAAACTTGTCGATGAACCTTCTGTGATGAAAAACAAAAATTGCACATGACACTTCAATGTCACAATATTGTCTTGTTGCGCTGAGAAATATAAATAACTCACGATAGATAGGTACAAGAGCAAAAAGAATATTGTAATTTTTAGCACCTTGCACAGGAATGTGTATATGTGTATGTAGATAACAGCACAAAAAAAAGAAAAAGCCAAACATAGTCACTTATTACAATTGCACTAAATGTGGCATAGATGTAGCAGGAAAGATGTTGAGGAAATACACAAGATGTGAAACTCGCAGGTAGCCTGTTCATGTATTTTACGACATCCTTTTTTCATTGTCACCTCAATGCTTACATAATTTTCAAGGAATCCTCAGGCTCCACAGTTTCATGCCGAGGATTTCTTCTTGTGCTGGCACTTTGCACAATAAATGCCCTCCAATTTTCCTACATACCAAAAAACAAAAGAAATGTGTCTTTAACTGCAAAAAAATGAATAATGCTTCAGACAGTGCAAAGGATGCTAAATGCAAGGATGCTGGAATCACTTTCCAGTTATTCTTCTGTTTCTCATTTGAGAAGCTTTTGAGCCGTCGATGAAAAATGATAACACATTGCCTGAAACCCAATGAATTTTTTATCAAAATCATTTATTTTAAACTGAGAATTTGTTGGCTTTTGAGCCATTTCATGTACTATGAATGAAAAAGAAAAACTTGGACTTTCAAAAATTTTAAAATTTTGCAAAGTATCTAGAAAGAAATTATTTTTCAGATTACTTATGGGGAAAATCATGGTTTGGTTTGTAAATGTGATTCCTTAATGAATTGTCTTCATTGGCTGAGGTATCATTGTCCTGTCAAAATTGTTAACTTTGAAAAAAAAAATTAAGTAGGTGTGCTATTTTATTTTTTTGTGTATGCTAGACTGGTTTAACACCCCTCATGGAGGCTGCTTCTGGAGGTTATGTTGAGGTTGGGAGAGTTTTAATTGATAAAGGCGCTGATGTCAATGCACCACCTGTGCCATCTTCTCGAGACACTGCATTAACTATAGCTGCAGACAAGGGTCATTATCGTTTTGTTGAGCTATTGTTGCAAAGGTAAGTACATGAATCTCTCTTCCCCCCCCCCCCAGCTCTGCTAGGCCATCAAATGAAAAACCATTGGGGAAACAAACATTACTGAAATTTAATGGCACCATTATTAACATTAAGTGTGATTAATTGATCAATGGGTGATAGTCTTTTGTATAAAATTTAGAGGGAATAATGGGAATAGTTTTGTGGTTTTGGTTCTGTATGACCTGTTGTAACTAAGACTAATCGTAAATTTTATTAGTTTTTTCTCAATAGCTTTTAGAATACAAATATTTCTAGGTTTCCATTGGCAGACTTTGAATGAAATATGTAACACCACATGCATACAGGTTTTTTTGAATATTCGTTTTAATCCTTTAACTGCAAAAATTGTTGGAGATATTAATTTTTCTTTCCCAGCTATTTCCTTAATCGCTAGTGAGCAATTTGAGCAGCCTATTAAACCCATCATATATATAGCAGGTCAAGGGTTCAGGAATGAATTAAAATGTGCAGTATAAATCTATAAAATGCTTGATTCAAAATAATATTTTTGTTCAAGCGATCTTTGTAACTTGGGAACATGTGTTGGGACATAGATTTAGACATTAAACATTAAAATGTTTGACCATCAAAAAACAAAGGGTTTGTCACTTCCCATGATGCCCCCCTCCCCCAGCTTTTGAAAATACACTAGAAATTTTATATACACACAAATACATACATTGAGTCTTCTTTGCCCCCCTCCGGGAAAAGCTGAATGATGGTCCTGAAAAAAATCATGGAGTTAAGTGTAAAAAGGTAATTACAAATTAAACTAGTCTGTTTTAATAGCGATAGATTCCTGCAATCTAATTAAATTCCTGTCATGGTACTGTTTAATTAGGCCTCTCCTGTTATGTATATAGTGTATTAAAGTAATTCAAATTGTTTTTTATATATTTTTAAACTTTTTTAGGGAGGCCATTGTTGATGTAAAAAATAAGAAAGGAAACTCTCCATTATGGTTAGCAGCAAATGGTAAGTAATGTGAATATCTTTAAATGACTAATGGTGGCTTTAATAGCATATTTTGTCTTTCTAAAAGATTTTGATTCACATTTAGGAGGTCATTTAGATGTAGTGCAGTTGTTAGTTGCTCACAATGCTGACATCGACAGTCAAGATAATAGAAAAGTTTCCTGTCTGATGGCTGCATTTCGAAAGGGCCATATGAAAACCGTTAAATGGATGGTGAAGCATGTTACCCAATTTCCATCGGATCAAGAAACAGTTCGCTATATTTCAACCATAACTGATAAGGTAACTTGATTGATAGCGTATAATTTTGAAAAATTTTAAATATACTGCTGATATTTTACCAGTCAGTTGCTTAATGGCATAGTTCTTGCAATTAATGTTAAAGAGTGATTATTTGTCATATAAAATCATTTGAGAAAATTAGTATAAAATAGTATCAAAAGTGCAGTTGCAGTTAATTTTCATAGAACTTCCTATTTTAGATATTGGTTTTTGACTGTTGGTATTTATTTAAAGGATTTATTGAAAAAGTGTCATCAATGTGCAGAGACCATTAGAGTGGCTAAAGAAAGACAAGCTGCAGAAGCTAATAAGAATGCAAACATTTTGCTTGAAGAGTTAGACCAAGAAAGGTCTCGCGAAGAAAGCAGGAAAGCTGCTGCAGCTCGACGAAGGGAACGAAAGAGAAGAAAGAAACGTGAAAAGCAAGAACAGGTATAAAATCAGTTTGAATTTATTCACATAGTTGCTTTTGATTTTTCACAATATGTCAATTTCTGTTTTTTCAACTTTTTTTTCATTTGAAATTTTATAGTTTTTCTTTATAAAGATGCTGAAAATGGTGAAAAATGATTATTCCATTCTGTTTTTTTGTTTTTTTGTTTTCAGTTAAGGGCTGCTAAAGCTGCTGCAGAAGAATCTAAGAAATTGGATCAAGAGGAGCTTCAGAAACAAAATAGACAAATTCAAACCAGCCTTTCAGACATTGAAGATGATGAAGAGGAGGACGATGATGATGATGACGACGACGACGAAGATGATGTTGATGAAAAGAAGCCAGATGACAGTGTCATCAGAAGAGATGGTAGTGCAAGTAAGAGCTAATGATACATTTTTTATATGCAAGTTCTAGTGAAACCCTGATACAGAATATTTTACCCTTTCCTGAATTAACACTACAAATTTTCAGTGACCAAATCTTCCAGATAGATATAACTTTTTTTTTTATTATAATTCCTATCACTCGTTATAATTATAACACCAACCGGGGTGCTTATAAGATTGTCTGGTTATCTGCTTAGTGGAATGGCTCAAAGAAAAACAAATTTCTTTATCTCAACATATTTGCCTTATCCTGAAGAGATGGCATTGAAATGACTTTCAACGGAAATTTTTGCATAAATCCAATAATGGTGGTATTCCATTTAACAGTAAAAGTTATGTTCATTGTAACAGATGCTTTATATGTTCCTCAATGAAATTTAATCAATGCTATTGGGTTATAAACAATGGTTTGTCGGCATTTCATGCTGAAAAATACATTCTGTGCAGTTTTTGACATCAAAGCTGTCCAAATCCTACAATTACTAAAGAATGCAGGTTACATTATATAATTTAATCATGTGTTACCCTATGTATCTGCACATTTACATAAACAATGTTGTGTTTAAATAATCTGTAGAAAATCTTGTTAATCGAGTCATATGTTACTTATATAATGTTGTAATTTTTTAACATGGCATTCAACCAATGTATGCTATTAATGAAAATTTTCTAATCCATCTTAAAAAAAAAATAATTAATGCCTATAAATGTGTTATGTTCATTTCTGTTTTCAGATTCAAATTCAAGAGTATCGTCTGATTATTGTAGTTCTGATCAGAGTTTTTCCACCACAACAAGTATTTCAAGCCAACCAGAGTTGTCAAAAAATGACAAGGCTTTAACAAACACCATTGAGGAAGACCCTAAAATAAAGAACAATATAAAAACATGCAGTAATTCTCCTGACAAAAAACTTGACCAAGAGAAAATAAAATCTCAGCAAAAAAGCAAGAAAAATTCCACTTGCAAGTCTTCTATTGAAAATAGAAGACGTAAAGAAATTGTTGAAAAACAAATAAGGCCAGTAGATTCCAGTCCCAATCCCTTATCTACTGTGGGACGGGGCAGCAAGAGACGGAATAATAAACAAGATTTTTCCATCATTGCCACATCAACTTCAACATCTACTACTACTACGACTACCAGCACTTCCAAAAATGTTTCAATGGGAGTAACTAGTGTATTTACGCATTCACCTGAGGATTCGAAATGCCATAACTATGCTCACAAACAGCATTCAAAAGTATCCAAAAGCATATTAATGAATGGAATAGGCAAAGATGGAGATTATGACAGCATTTGCAATATTCTTTCCGCAACTGTTGGTAGAAGCAAGAGTGGGAAAAGTTCGGATAAACTACCCTTGTAAGTATAAATTTATAATTAGTATTTTCATACATTTTTCTATTGTCTATTGATTCTTTTGATAACAAATATAATTTTCTCTATAGATGCCCTGCAGAATTTCTCCCTGTTTAAAAAAAAAAAGTGAAAATATTCAGCAAATATATATAGTCCTTTTCCCATACTTATCATGGTTTAAAGTTGGGAAGGGGCGTGCAGGGTAATATTGATAAGATACATGATCATGCTTTTTTTCTTTATCTGCCCTGATATTATTTAATGAGTTTTTCATTCACGTTTTTTAGAGAGAAACTCTGATCATAGTCAACTTTTTCAGGATTTTCACATAATTTTTGAAGAAAAATATCTGGCATGTTACCACACTTATATTTATGTGTTTACATTAATTGACAGAAAATCCAACATAAAAAATAACTTGATTTTTTTAAAGACAACATTTATATACACATGATTGATTATTGTTAGTCCTTTTACCATTAAATGAGACTAGGCTACGGCACATCACGTCAGACAATTCTATTTTCTAGAAGGACTAGCCAAGCGTGTAAGCCCAGTCAGTCGCTTATGAGCTATTCTTATTGCAGAATTGCTTTACCTAAAAGAATTAAATAAAATCATCCAACATGATGTGACATATTGTAGCCAAGTCTTACCTGAATGTCGAAGGACTACAGTAAGGCTTGACAAATCCAGGTTTGCCGTGGTGACTAGAAAATCTATGGGCAGCTAAAAAATTTTCTATAAATCATTACACCATCCAGACTCTAATTTAATAAAGTTTTCTGATTTCATGACAGTTTTTAACATAAAAATATGGTATTGCGTCCTAGAAAATTAAAAACATATTTAGGACATGATAAACAAATAGTAGATAGTAATAAACAATATAATACAAAAGTAATTTAAGACTACTTTTTTGAGCAGCAAAACATGATGGCTCCTAAGAAATGTGACTGGCTTAAAATTTTTGATTTTTCTAACTATAGCCTTTACTATACACAGTGCAGTAGAACTAAGGTGATTACATTTTACTTCCATTAACAGTGTATATTGTCCACCCCATGACAGAAGCATAAATGTGCAAATTTTTGAAATGTGGGAAATGACATGAATGTTTATTGTACCCACGTTATTCTACAAGTCATTTCTCTATATTATTTCGATAGAAGTTAAACATTTGCATTTCTGGTGAAACTGAGTGAAATAAGAGATCTAACCAGCTGATAAACCCAAAAAGTGAAAATTTACATATTCATGCCTTTGGTATGAGGAAGGTTATCTAATGAAATAAAGCATGTGTTGCTACCTGGTTTGGTGTTAATGTAAGGTTAGATGCATGAGGGTAGCATCATTGCTTTTATGCTATGGTATATGTTTAATATCATTGCACCATTGTTAGACCTCACTGATACTTCTGAAAGCATTTTAAACAGATTATGTATGCTCCTAAATGTCTTTCCTAAAGCTTATGGGATCTTTCGAAACAGTATGTCTAATGTTTGTGGCTAAAAATATCTGAAAGTGGTTATAAGAGCATGACCACCCCCAATTTGGTCTTCCATAATTCTTCAGACCTGAATCTTATTAAGTCTATTTAGAGAACTCTATCCCCATGTTTGTTTTTGATCTCTCACTTTCCTACTGCAGTCTGCTTAGCTTCAGATATCTGAAAACTTTCCAGGTATTTCTTTCAGAGTATCTAGCTGCCATCCTGTTCATACAAAAGTCTGCATATTGTGGTCTTGTGTAAATCAGCTTATCTGTGATACAGCTACACCTTTGTCTAAAAGGACTATTAGTGTATCCTGTATGCTGTATTGAATATCAACTGCTACATCTTTTTATGAAACAATGATCATTGTAAGGTCACCAGACCATTCTTATATCATTATAGAAATTCTGACTACCTATATCAATCCTGTTGCATATATATATAGCTTCTAATTCACACATTAATCAAGGTTTTGCAAAGTGATTAGAGCATTGTAATTTTTTCCCAATGAGGCAGTGTGACCAACCCATTGTATCAAACGCAGAACAAAATCCATTGCATTTCTCAGACAAGAACCTAGATTTTAGCCTGTTCATAGTCGTAACCATCAGTGTCATTTCTCCGAAATCATAATTTACAGAAAATCTTTAGGGACACTATGTAATTTGGGTTGATCTTGGGAGATCCTTTCAAAGTGTTGCATTTTCTAAGTCAGCCAATGTTTATATTTTCCATCATGGGCTGATTTTTGGTTTAAATAAACTGCAGAGTAGATAAAAATATTTTTTTTAAATCTCTGGTGTTTAAATTTCATTGAATTTTGTTTGTATTGTATTTTTAAGACGGTATACATATATAATATTAAATATAAGTAACTCTCTTAGCAATAACTTTTCTTTTTCACCAGGGAAGCCTATGGAGAGCTGATGCTCGATCTTCCAAATGAAATAACTGTAAATTCGAGTATGAAAAGCCCATCTTCAGTTGTATCGATTTCTCACAGTATGAAATCACCACTAGCAAATAGCACATCACCAAAAAAATGGCAGAAGCGTGATGAGGGTTGGAAAGAAGTTGTGAGAAGGTGAAGTGTATATATTTTAACTTGTATCCCACATTTTATAAATAATTACAGGTAGTCCTATTGCAGAAACGGAAATTTCAAGTAGATTAGCTACTTTTGAACATTTAACTCAAATGAAAGCATGTTGTTGACACAAGTTGTGAAAGCCAATGATTGCTGAATCCATAAGTTACAACAGAATATCAGATATTTTATTTGTAACTGCAGTAGATCCAGAAACATTACAGTGCAGATCTGGAATTTAATAGCGATGTGAAAAAAATGAAATTTTCATCATTCGATCTGAATTAAAATATTTGTTTCCATCTGTTGAGTTGTATGGGAAGTTATGAAAAAATTTTCCACAAGTTACTGAACAAAGAAAATAAGTTTGACTCCTATTCAAAGTAGTCTTTATTATTTTTTTGTAAACACATTTTCAGACAGTTTTGAAATATCTATTTTGAACTGAGATTGTTCGGGAGAGTAGAAAGTTATCTAAGTAGCTTTTAACTTCATTGCCAGTACATCAGCACTGAATGCCAGAACTTTGCCGCCAGACCTATTGTGTTGCGAGATCTCTTTTAGCCTAGCTTCATCTACACCAACAAATGATGCTTTAAAGAATTTTGAAAAGAACAAAACAAATGAAAGTGAGGATAGTGAAATGTAAAATGAATATGGTGGGTGTGATGAAACCTTGGCTTCATTTTTATGCAGTTTCAACATGCAAGACTACAGAAATATATTGGATTTGTTTCAGACAAAGTTTTATCTGATTAGCTTCACAAGGGAATTCACACTATATTTTCGAGAATGTCAAGTTTTGAGTTGCCAAATTTGGAATTCTTTTTAATTTTGCCTTAATAACAGCTGGTAGGTTACTCGGATCCTCATATTCTGGACTGAAATTTGTTTCAAACTTCATGAAATCATTGATTCACTTATAGCATCATCTCCATAGATTTAACAAATATTTCTAAAAGTCCTGAACAACATTATTTATTTTAAAAAATAAGTGCCCAAAAATGCAGCTGTTAATCAACCATATTTTATCACTTTGTAACAATATTTTAACAACATCGACAATATCATTATTGAAGCAAGTCTTTATATCCTGGTTGACTCTATTTCCCACTCTAGCATCAAAATATGAGTAGTTTATACTTAGTTTATTCTCAAACAATAAAAAGACCCAGCAGTAGAAACCTGCAACTGTCGAAAGCATTCAGAACTTTCTGGACAACCTAATGAAATCAATTTTGCATAGCTTGTCTTGCAGTTCAATTATGTGTGTACAGTATGCCATTTCTTGAACAGGGAAGCTTGCTGCATGTTGTTTTTACAAGCAAAAAATGTAGCTAAAACTCTTATGATTGGACTTGTCCTTTGAAATTGTATTCTATTTAATTTGAAATTCTTCAACACTGTTAGAAATATAATTTTAATTGTGAAATTGGGGTAATTTTCCCAAGCAAAAAATTGATTTTTTTTAGAAGCTATGGAAAATATTAAACAACTCTAATGGTTTTTAAAGATCATAAAGATTGGCTGATTTAAAAAAAAATCTCAAAGCAACTTTCAGTCTTTAGACAATTTTCAAATGTCTTGCCCCTTCCCCACAATGATTTAATTTACTTTACTTCATTCAGATTAGATTAAACTGGTTCAATAACCAAACATATCTGAATAGTGCATTCAACATTGTTTTCCAGTCAAATGTTCTTGTATTGTCCGATACTATGTATTTTAACATTCGTTTCGATATACAAGGACAGAACTCGTTCCTTAAAATTATCAAATTAAAAGCTTGTTTTTCTTGAGAGAATGTAAGCAGCAGAAACTTGTCAAAGATTGTAAAATTGCCACAAATATAAAATGGATCTCACACGACTGTAACCTCAAATTAGTTGATGTAGAATATCAGACCTATACAAGGGTCTATAACTCCCTCTTAGGGGAGATTAATTAATGTGATCTTTGACAGTACTTTACCGCACAGCACATAATTTTGGGTCCCACATGAAATTAATTCAGTGTGGATTAATGCAAGATTAATTTAAGCACCAAAAGCAACAAAGTTGTTCAAAAAAACATAGCCACTATTGAAACTGAGCGTGTGGTGGATTTTATAGTTTGTGTTTTATTTACTTGTGACAGTTTTTGATGGGTTTAAGCATCAAAATAAATGAAAAGTAGTATAAAGTAAAATCATTAAAAAAAAAACACGCACATATTAACTTGTTTGGATTTTCTTAAAATTAAGTACTTGCACCTATACCATGGCAGTCATATCCCCTTTCCACTACAAGGGTAGGGCTGACAAGGCTCCAAGCCGGGGGCCCAGGACAATTCTTTTCTTTTTTCACTATATTAATTGTCCATGACAAATCTTAGTTTGGGGGTCCAATAAAGATATTAGCCTATAGGGCTCTGCTGCAGGATGTGGGGGTCATGATGGCTGTTAATTTCCTATAACCACCTCATATTTCTTACATGGCTTTGAAGTGGAAGAAATAATTTCATTTTCAAATGTGGAATCTGTAGGAAACGTGTATTTTTTACGTAAAAAATCCTCAAACAGGAAGTTCAAAAAGCTCTGACTAAAAAATGACAATCCGTGACCTTTGAAAGTAAAACTGTTCTTTTTTAATGTCACTGACAGATACGATTCAACATCATCCACTAAAAAAATCCAAAAAATAAACGTGAGGAAGATCAACTTTCGGGCAAGGAATTCTTCTTCCAATGAAATTTCTTAAAGTTACCAACTTTCAAAAAGCATTTAAATTAACATAAATTGATTAAAGTAACAGAAAAAGGGTATTTTCATTTGATATTTTTTTAAGATGAAAATATGTACGTTTTTAATTTTCATCAGCTTTAGAGCCATGAATCCTCTATAGGTATCTCTCTCCCCTCCCCCCCCCCCAACTCCCTCACATACTGATCCTCTTAGTTTACACTTTTTTTTGATAAAAACAGATTATCGTTCCTCCTCTACATTGTATCTGCCCTATAGAGGTGTCTTGTACATGAGAAAGTACTGATCATCAAATTTTGCTGGAAGTTATGCCGGTAATGTGTGTGTGCAGCCAATAATGTTGCTGTGCCGCAAAATAAAATCTATCATTGATAAGTATTTTATTACTGTGGATTAAGAGTGACTTGGTTTACGAGAGTTTTGTAGGACAGTTTTAAATAAATTTTAACTTTTCTTATGTTATAGCAAGTGGAGATTTCAGTCAAGCTCTTTTATTTTAAAAATCCTTAAAAATAAAATAAGCAAAAATATGAAACAAATTTGCCAAAACACTTTATATGTGAAAGCAAAATGTGGCTTGCGTGAGGAATCCTGTTTTAATGGTAAAACATTTGAGTTTCAATTTTTTTTATATGGGAGTTCGCTTTGAGATATAAGAGTGCTTCCAATTAAGAGAATATTTACAGGACAAATTATGCTCGTAAACCAAGGTACCACAAAATTTATTGATTACATCTGAAACAGATTTTCGTTTCGTAAATGGTCTATCTTGGACAGGCTTTACTGTATTTCCTTTAGCAGTGTAAAAAATTGTCTTGTTTATATTTATATAGTCTTGTCGTATGGATTTTATTTTTTTATCATGTTTACCACATTCATTGAGGAAAGTTGCTCTAAAAGTCATGAAGTCAACTTGTAATTTTTTAGACTTGTAGTATTATAAATTGGAAATGAAGCAGGAGAAAATTTTTATGGGACGGTATTATACTATGAAAGTTATTTTATAAAATAAGTTTGAGAAAGAAATATGGTGTAATATCGGTCTAGGGCTGGGATTACACTGTAAAAGTTTTGTAAAAGTGCTTTTATAAAACTTGAAAAATACAACTAATAAGGCAATTGATTACATTCGAGAAAATGCAACCGATCTGTATATTGATTGTATTTTTCAAGTTTTATAAAAGCACTTTTACAATAGTGTAATCCCGGACTTAATGATCAACTTTGATAAAAGGTAACTTTGTTGAAGACCTTGTGAAACAATAAAATTTTTTAAAAGATCTTTGTCCCACTACTTTTATAGTGGAATACCGGCCTTAAACTTGTATAAAATCATTAGATTTTTTTTTAAATTACATCAGTTTTTGTAAAACATAACTATAATAAACTAATAACTATAATTTATGTACTATAATCCTTTTTATTTTTTTACAGGTCAAAAAAAGTATCTGTTCCTTCAAATGCTATCAGTAGGGTTATAGGTCGAGGTGGATGTAATATCAATGCCATACGGGAAGTTTCAAGTGCTCATATTGAGGTGGAGAAACAAAAAGGACAAGGAGAAAGGACAGTGATAATTAGGTAATAATCACAGACCTTGATTTAAATTATATTGAATAAGGATGGAATAAGAATGATATTGAAACAATGGTACATATAAAATTTAGTCTTAAATATTTTTTAATTCCCTGTTTGCTTATACATAATCTTATTCTTTTGTGATAGCACTTTTTTCTAGGACTGGTTTGATAAATTGATCAGTTAACAGTATTACTCTACTTTCACACAGATAAAAAGCTGAACATAAATAAGTTTGCAAAAAGTGTTAAGAGTGTGGTTTCTTATATGATGCATAACATTTTGTGCATGCTCAATACCTGTACTATTTTCATTTTGTTTATTGGTGAGCAAGGATAAACAGTAGAGAAATTCTAATGCCTTTTTAATTCCAATGCTAGTTTTGTCACATTCATAGCCCTTGAAATGTTTTGATTAAAGTATTCATTGTGGTAAAATGCTAGTGGATAAAAAAAAATTATTGATTTTTGTTTCGAATTAAGCTTGATTGGAATTTTAGAAGAAAGGACCAAAGAATGGCCTTGCTGACTATACATTTTGTGAACAGCGGTATAAGCATAAATCTTGTCATACTAAAAATTTAACTTCTAACTTTAAATTTTAACTTCTTTTGAAAAACCTGAAGGTGGGATTCATGCTCTGGAAGTTATTTTAGTTTTCAACTCATTTCTGTTCAAAATAGTCACAAATTACATACAAATGTATCTCTGTATGTGCAAGTTTCCAGGGCTTGTAATTTTAAATAATGAGGAGGGGAATGACTGAGAAACATTAAATAATGTGTAGTATACTGTATATTCCCACAACAGTTGTAGCATCTGATAAAACAAACAAAAAATTCAATACGGTCAAATCCTGTTTTAACGAACACTTTTTCTAATCCCCCAGATAAGTTTACATAGGAACAATGCAAAAAACGAATTCCTTTATAACAAAATCTTGTTATAACGAAGTAATTTCTCCGGTCTCTTGGAGCTTGTTACCACAGGATTGGACGGTATTGACAAAAATACTATGCGTAAGACAAGTTGTGATGAAATTTTTTTTTTTGATAGCATACCTAGTATAAATAACCAATCATAAATTACTCTTCCTGTATGCTATCTATGTTGAAACTGCACAAACACAATTTTTTTTTTTTGGTCATATGTATATACTTATGTTCATTTTCAGTTAAGTGCATATCTTTTTCACGCCTACCAAATATTGTTATTGCTCTTTCAATTTAGACATATTGGATTTTTTTTTGGTCAGCTGGACATACGGCTACCAACAAAAATGGTTCTGATGTCACATGTATATGTTTCTGATGCATTCATCAATTTTCAGGGGATCAGCAGAGTCTACAAGATTAGCTCAACATCTTATAACAGCTCTAATCAAAGAACCAGAGAAAGAATTGTCTGACATATTCATTAGATGTGGATTGAATAAAACTGGCGGAACATGCGCAGTCACCTCTGATACTAAAAACATTGCTGCAGTTACTACAAACAGCATAGTGACTACTTCAGCTTCAAATTCTTCTCAGGTAGTAATTAAAATTTTTTTTTTCATTTTTGGATGTGAGTAACTTCTGAGTTTCTTTGTCAGCCAGTTATGTATATGTAACAGTGCATACAGAATTTTACTGGTAAACTATAGGTCCTAGAGTCATACTTTCAATTAGAAAAAGTATCTAAATAGCATGTAGTATTCAAAATGTCATTCACGTTGCAAAGGGTTGTGTAATTATTAAAATAAAAAAATTAACTTTTTATACACTTTGGACAAGTTTCTAATTGGTTTTTGGGCAGTTTCTCCTGGTGCCAACAAATGTTAGAAATCCATGTTAGAAACATGTATTTTTTTGTTGTGCAATATTTGCAGAGATATTTGAATTCAAAAAACAGAGGAAAGCTGGGGGGGGGGGGGCATTTTACCCGCATTTAATGCTATTTTAATAACTTGCCTCCATTTTTCAAATTCACATATCTAGGCGAATATTGCTTTTCAAAACGTGGAATTTTTTTTTTGGCATCACAGGAGAAACAGGGCAACAAGTTTGTAGTTGGGTTTTTGGGCAAAGTGTATAAAAAGTTAATTTTTTTTTCTTTTAATAACTGTACAACCCCTTGCAATATGAATGACATATCTGAGTACTACGCGTTACTTGGATACTTTTTCTAATTGGAAGTATGCCTCTAGGATCTATGGTTGGTTCTCCAGTAAAATACGATATGCACTGTTACCTATGCACCCTGCATGTATATATATAAATTTTAAAAAAAACTCTTTAAGCAGTTTTTAAAATTTCACTTATCTGTATAATTGCTACAGTGGAAATCGCTTAAACTCTCAGTAAAATGCCTCACTTGTTTTCAAGCAGAATATTTTTCCCAGTTGTGCATCTCAGGACTATCTCCTTTCCACCTCCCCCAAAATAAAAATAAAAAAACTGAAAAGGTCTAGCCTATTAAATCTGTGCACATATCTTTTTTTTTTTTTAACCCATTGAAAAGAAAAACTCTCCTTTTGTTATTAAACTTTAAATAAGAGCCGACTCAGCCCACTGGCAGTTGGGCTAACATGTTGGAGAGATGAAAAACATGTTCTTAGGTGAAGCACTGTTACATGTTTGAGCTCGGCATTGCCAAAATTAGATGGTTTTAGGGAGGCGAGAATATCTCTGAATTTTCCAAATTCAAGACATTTTACATGTAAGTTTGAAAAGATATTTCATTACTGCCACTGTAAGGGTTAAGCGCTCAAGAATGGCATGAAACTTTCCTGGTCTCAAAATTATAATGTTCAATAGTTTTCATCTGGCATGCAGAATTTAAACGATGGGGAATTTCTGTTGATGATTTTTGTTCTCTTCAACCATCAATATAAACCTTTACAGGAAACGTTGAAGCTGGTAAGGAATTGTGTTATACAGATAGCATTATGTCCAAAGATTAGCTCCGGAGTATAGCTGTTGTTTTCAGTCTTCATCTGCACTGTTATCAGCAGGTGCCTCACAATATTTGACCGAAAAACAAAGGCACACAATAGTTGATCAGTGTAAGACTACTTTGAAAAATTTCAAGGATGGGGGCTCTCACTTGTGTTTAAAACCTAATCAATCGATTCTTTAAGAAAAATTGATTTGCATATATGAACCAGATACTAAAAGCGATCTGTAGTGTGGGGCTTTAAAGATGAAAAACTTAACAGTTAAATCAGCAGGAAACACTAGAAAGAGGGGGATTGTCCTTGAACAATAAAAAAAAAGTTTTGTCTGAATGAGAAAATGTTCAGATGCTTTCAAAGAATAATTTGATAAAATAGAACATGAATGCCCTTCATATTCTGTAATTTTTTATAGATAAATTACAAAACACATACAAATTCAATCGCTAATTTTAGTTTGTTTGATCAGTTTAGGAAAATTATCTTCGTGAAGAAAAAAGAAACCTTCTCTACTAGTCAAAAAAATATATGCTAAAATAATTAAAATTTTGTATTTTTGATTTCCACAGCATATATTTCATAGCAGTGTTTCTGAACCCAAGGACTAGTAAAATGTGTAAAAAATTTGACAGACCACTTTTGTCCCATATTATGGGATACTCCTGTGTTTTTAGTAGTTCCGAATTATTTTATTCATTTGTCCCATTTTTTCCAATAATGCTTTCTTAAATTTTTAATGTTTATTTAAAATGTTGAGTAAACAGCACTTTCATAACTTATGATAATTATAGCTGTAAATACAAATATTCAATGAAATATACATATTTGGCAGGTTTTACATTTTTTCATTTATTTTTAAGAGATTTCAATTACAATGGGGAGGATTTTGTCGAGTTATGGCTACGTTTTCAATGGCAATTAGTGACATACCATATTTTACCGTGTTTAAGATCCTAGTTTTTCCCTCATTTTTCTGAGTGAAATACGGTCATCTAGTCATTTGAATGTTTTTTTGTCAAATAGATTTGTGTTTATGATTTTTTTAGCAGCCCTTTATTTGTCCCCCAACCTATTTTTTCAGTAATTAGCCAACTTGATTTATCACAATATTTCCCTCATTTTCCTTATGGATGTATGGTGAACCTAAGTACGAAGGCAATTTTAATTTGAACCCACATGCAGACCTGCTAACCTCAGAAGAAAAAGAATTGTATTTTATCCCTAAAAAAGCATAATGCGGCTCGGTTTCCAATTTACATCAGGGAGGAGAAGGGGGTACCCCCATACTAAAATTTATTAGGAAGAAATAATTATAATCAGAAAAAGTAATTGCTGCGTTAGAAAATATATGGTTTATTTAAAAAAAAAACACATTCTCAGGAAGACAACAGATTAGTAAAAATCTGTTCTGTTGTCTATCTTTTGTTGTTTTTGCACTACTGTTTCATCTAAAATGAAATGATTTCACTCACTGGGACAGTCCCCTGATCACGTGAAAACAAATTAAAATTCATTAGATGAGTGCTGAAGTGTTTAAAACCATCTGATTTTCAGAACTCAAAATTTAACATTTTAGTCACCTGAATGATTGATATTAATA
This sequence comes from Pholcus phalangioides, assembly GCF_987345545.1. Lineage (NCBI taxonomy): Eukaryota > Metazoa > Arthropoda > Arachnida > Araneae > Pholcidae > Pholcus > Pholcus phalangioides. The sequence continues at coordinate 2,948,460 of NW_028301615.1, read as the reverse complement.
GAACTTTATATAATGGAATAATACACTTGATTCCAGTGCGATATTATTTTTTGTCAAAAATTTCCAAAAATCTTAAACTCGGCCCTGAATAACTAAACAATAAAAAGTAAGTCTATATTTCAAACATGGTGAAATTTTGAAGATACTCAAATATTGAGAAAATAATGGTTTATTATTGTAAATCGATCAAAAATGCATGAATTATGAACTCAATTTTTTGCACAAGTTCATTTAGAAACTTAAAAAATAAAATGGGTTAAATAAAATGAAACTAAAGAATTAGAATGGCATGCAAATTTCGGAAAAATATTGATCAATCAAATGGATGCTAAAGGATTGGTGCATCACTAAGTATACTGTCTAATACAGAGGTAGCTTGAGACATCGTTTCGGCACATAAGCCGCACAAGTAAAACTGCCACGAAAACTCCCAGCAGTGTTCCACTGTTTCTCGCCACGCTGGAATTTTTGGCTAGGCTCCGCGGAGTAATGTGGACCAACGGACTATCAATGATTCTAATGCCAACCAGATTGTGACATAAGCAGGAAAACGTCAATATTACAGATTCAGTAAAAAATCTTATTTTTTAGAAGCAAAAGCATATAATCGTATTAAGTTCCTAAAATTGTACTAAATATGATAAAATCGTAACAGTTAGCAGGTATGCGTATGGATATTATTAATTTTCAATTACAACAAATGAATAATTTTTCATTCAGTTAAAATCAAGTTATCAAGTCTGCCTGTAGACCAGAGGTTGAGAAACGCTGCTTTATAGTATAAAATAGTACTGATTTGATTTTTTCCTTGTAATTTCATTTGGCAAACTCAATATAAATTGTATCACTTTTTTATATTTTTTCTTTTACAGGCAACAGTACCTCTATCTAAAGGAAGTATGAGGACTTCAACATCATCCAAGTCATCATCTTCCATTACTTCTGCCATCACAAAAGTGACTTCCATTCCACCACCTAGCCTGCCAGCTAATGCAGCTCCCCCATTTTCCAGCCAAGCTCGTCCTGGTATAGCAACTGGTAGTCAAAACATAAGGTCAAGCATTCCTGTATGTACGGTTGCGACTCCACCCTTCTTGAATAACTCCCAAAATGCATGGACTGGGGTGGTTGTTACTGGGAAAGTTCCTTCAAACGTTGTGCCTCGGCCATCACTACCAATTAGTAATACCACCATTAATTTGACTGCTGTTACAACAAGAGTTGTTGCCACTGCAAATATTGAGAAAAGCCCTGTAGCCAGACAACTGTTTCCTCAGGAGAAAAATATATCTTGCCAACAAGGCAGTAGCACTACGTCTACAAAAACAACAGTGTCTTACACGATGGCTGTTATCGCCCAGGGAAAATCCTCTAGAACAGTTCCATCGAGTATTGTTACTTTTGCTACCAAAGTGACCACTACATCAGATACTAAAGTGTCTTGCTCAGTTCCAACATTAAGTTCCGAGAGAGCTGGAAGCGCTCCCCCTTCTTCTGCTGTTATGAATACTCACAGTACATCATTGGGAGGAAACGGGCCTGTACAGCCATTTGCAGTAAATGCTCATATTCAGAGTGGTCCAGCAATTGCTTCTCAAGCACCATCATTAGCTGCACAATTCCCTCGTGTAAGTGGTACTCAAACGCCTACTTCTGGAAAGCCTTTTGTAAGCTCTGCTTCATCTTCCAATCAATCTTCCCCTACAAACAACGCCAGTTCATCAACTGCTACATGTCACACTTCAATAAGCTCTAGTGTAGCTCAGGAGTATTCACCTTTCAATAATTTATTTAGCAAAGTTGCTCAGCCTAGTGTCTGGGGTCAAAAAGATAAAGAATCAAAACCAAATTTCGCAAGTGTAGCTGCAGCAGGTGTGACGTCTGTGGCTTGCCAAGTGCAGAATTCTAATCCCATTCAGAGTACTCTGACTCTTTCCTTACCACAAAACCCAGAGCAAGATCTATTGGCAGATGCTGCTAAGGCACCTGGTTATAGGGGAAATCTACATATTTCACCGAGTGCCTCCTCAAACTCTTCTGCTTCTTCCATCTTATCTCAGGCAGGAATACCATCCAGTGCTAATTTTGGACCAATTGGCAGTGGACCCAGAAGTGCGCCGTGCACACCTCCATTAGGGCCAATTGGCCCTTTGTCTTCTGGTACGAATACCAGGCATTCTACCCCTCCTGCAGTACCAAGTCCCCCATTACCTATGCATTCTAGGTCTTTGCCAGATAACCATGGCTCAGGGGATATGAATGAGCTGCCTCACTCAATGAATGATAACTGCGTGGACATAGGAACCCAGCATACTAATTCACAGATGCCTGAAGCCTTATTTCACCACCAAAGTTTGAATATGTCTTCCCATCCTAATCGTCTTCAGTCATATCCTTTAGCGTCAACTTTTGCAGGTCCAGCTGGAACAAACACTACTTTCAGCCAGCATAGTCCTTTACCATCAGTAGGCACAATTGTACCAGAAGGAAATAATACTGGTAGCTTACAAGTTGTTCAGAGTAATCTTAATCCAAATGCTCCCGATTTTTCAAGTCGAGCATCCTTGTTGATGGCCCAGCATGGTCGACCTATGCAGTTACCGCCACGCCTTCCTGGTGTTCAGAACTCCTTCCAAGACACTGTCCCACATCAATTCAGGCCTATCTTATCTTCTGGTGGTGGTGCAGTAAGCCATTCATTTCCTCTACATGCTATGCCAAACCATCATCCTCAGGCATTGAACCGGTTTGCCCTACACCATAGTCTTAGCCATCAGCAGCAGAGCAATAATGAATATGGTCATAATACAGCTCCTGCAGGGCCAGTTGGAAGTATGCCACCAAATATTGGTAACCTCTCTCAAAGTGCAGATGCAATGCCTCTGCTAGGCATGATGGGAGGGTATCCAACGAGGCCGTCGCAAGTTGTGCCTGGGAATCATTATCCCGTAATGCATTCCATGATGGGAATCAGGCCAGGTCAAAGGTCTGCCAGTACAACACCATCTGTTGGTGCTTCTTCAAAGGGTATGTTTCTCTTTTTGTATAGTCGTATTTGGTAAAATAAAATTTTACATGAATCTAAAAAAAACCATAATTTTTTGGTTTATAAATTACTTGATACATTGTTGACAGATCACAAGTTAACATGTATTTTTATATTCATACGTAATCAGTATGATGAGTGAGCTTTTCCTTAAAACTGGCGTATAGTGTGTTAATTACTTGTATTATTTCTCTGGTCATAGATTTGTCCAGTCCTGATAGGGGTTTCAACCACCAGACATGCCTGGTCATGCAATGTTCTCAACCACATGCTCGAAGCAGGCATATAAAATACAATACTGGCATGTATTATTTTAGGTTACATGCCTAGTCAAGCATTTAAATTTTTGAAGTTGTCCAACCCTAGACAATATACATGCACTAATCTTTTCATGTATTTAGAGGTTTGTGCAGATCTTGCTGTGAGAGGAAACCTCCCATATCTGAATCAACAGAAATATTTCATTAGTGCATTTATCATTGGTGTATGTGATATATAATATGTCAAAATTCTCTTTTATGCCTCTTAGGCCAGCATTACACTATAAAAGTTTGGTAAAAGTCCTTTTATAAAACTTGAAAAATGCAGCCAATAAGGTCACCGGTTGCATTTTCTAGAATTTAACCAATAACCTTATTGGTTTATTTTTTCAAGTTTTATAAAAGGGATTTTATCAAACTTTTGCAATGTAATACTGGCCTAAAAAACTTGATATGTTTCCATGTTCTGTGTAAAAATGTCATGCTTCAGACTAGAGATGTTCTGAGAATATTCTCACCTCACAAGAATGTTCTCCTGGATGTAAAAATTGGAGAATAATCGAGAATATTCATTTTTCTTTTAAATAATGAAATTTGTTTTATTAGTTTTGTTTATATATATATATATATATATATATATATATATATATATATTATGAAATATAGATCAATTTTCATTGCCAGAAACATTTACAACAAAATTTTGGGTATAATCGCGTCTCGATAACTTTTAGTTCAAGGATATTCTTAGAATATTCTCCTGGTCATGATTAGAGGTTTCAAAAAAGTTTGGTTATAAAGATTTTAGAAACCTTTAGATTAAAACTTTTAAAAATTTATTTAAAATTAGATAAATTTTCAGAAATTAGTTCAAAGCAAAGCGTAAAACTAAAAGTTGATTGACAATGGAAGCTATTCTTATACAATCACCTTCATTCTAAGAAGATACAGAACTGTTTTCTTCAATGTACAATACACTTATAAATTCTGTATCACACATTTCTTTGCAAGTTGTGCAATTCAGCCATGTTGGTTTTATTTTCTTGTTTTTAAACTTTTATTCCTGTCTTCTTGACTGGAAGAGAGGGGACTACTATGGAGGAATCAAAAGAATATTATTAGAAATTACCAGAGAATATTCTTATCGTAAAGTAACTATTCTCAAGTTATTTATAGAGATTATTTATTACAATGCATATTATTACAAATATGCTTGAGAATAATCTCTGGAAGGACTATTATAAATAACTAAAGAATATTCTCATCGAGGAGAATATTCTCTGGGAGGACTATTATAAATAACTCAAGAATTAATTAATTAATTCTCAAGAATTTCACATCTCTACTTCTGACCAATAGAACACCAGCTATGGTGTTATTTCTGTCTTATGTGTGGAAACCAGTTAGCTATTGTTATTTATTTATTTATGTCTCCTGAAAAGTGCAGTTTCTTGACATTTTGCAAACGTACAAATAATATGGCTTTTCTTTCCTGTGTGGGTGAAAATGTCACTTGACCTGCAGGCCAAAGCTTGTAGATTGCTGGTCTAAATCAAAACTTTTTCTTGTCAAATGGTGATGAGTATAGAATTTGGTAGATATAGAGTATATGATCTATGATTGTACGCATCAATTAATCTGAAGTAGAGTTAAAGGGCCCTGATAATTTTATTGTGACCATTTTATGTTTATATCTATCAAGTGAAGAAAAATTCTTGCATATCTAGGTTGCAATTTTTTTTTTGGAAGAAAAGGTATAAATTTCTCATTGCAAAAGCTGCAGAAACATTTTTTTTATGTTATAAAATGAAAATGACTGAAATCTTTAAATTAATAGAATTGTAAAACAATGGTGATTGTGCTGGAGCCTGGAAGTTTAGGCACTAAAAATGGTCAAAAAAGCACTAAAAATACCTAAAAATAGGCACTAAAATAGACCTGTGTGCGATCCATGAGACTTCTCATCTTAATATCAGAAACTGACGAGCCCCTCATGTTACAATTTGATCTATTATTTGGAATAATTACTATCATTTCTATAGTTGAAACATGACTACCTTGTTCTATTGTAGTAAAAAAATTTCTATACTTTTTTTATATTTCCATATATGCAGGCCTCTTCCAAGAGCAGAGCCCTTGTGTGGCCATACCTGTCACGCACCCGTATAGGTGACTCGGGTCAATTTAATCAAATACTAAAAAATATGCATGTAAAATAAATAGCCATGTTTGTTTTGCAATGCATTTATGGTGTTAAAAAAATCAAAACATGGTGCCCCCAGAGCCTTGTCTTCTACCCCGCCTTGTATGAGTCATGACGTCAACTGATGACCTCTTGGGACAGTCATTGGTTAGATATACAATGCAGTATATTATGAGCGAGACACATAATGTGAAGCAGAAATATTTCTAATTTTCCTCTGCTTTTTTAACATCGGCCGAGTTCACATCTAACACCATCTGGTCAAAGCAAAGTTTACTCACGGCAACATCAAGTTCCCTATTCTCAGATCACTTAATTGCGTTTAAATGGAGCTAGAGGTGTGGGTGTGACTTTCTGATGAAAATTAATACTGAGAGCTGGAAAATTTTTTTAAATAGCATTTCTTTTTTTTTTTGTTCTCGATGCTCCAAATATCCATGCTTTACATACACTGAAGAGCCAAAAAAACTGGTACACCTGCCTAATATCGTGTAGGGCCCCCGCGAGCCCGCAGAAGTGCCGCAACACGACGTGGCATGGACTCGACTAATGTCTGAAGTAGTGCTGGAGGTAATTGACACCATGAATCCTGCAGTGCTGTCCATAAATCCGTAGGAGTAAGAGGGGGGTGGAGACACAGCATGTTGCAAGGCATCCCAGATATGTTCAATAATGTCTGGGGATTTAGGTGGCAGCGGAAGTGTCTAAAGTCAGAAGAGTGTTCCTAGAGCCACTTTGTAGCGATTCTGGACATGTGGGGTGTCGCATTGTCCTGCTGAAATTGTCCAAGTCTGTCGGAATGCACAATGGACGGGAATGGGTGCAGGTGATCAGACAGGATGCTGTCACCTGTCAGAGTCTTATCTAGACGTGTCAGGGGTCCCATATCACGCCAACTGCACATGCCCCATACCATCAGAGCCATCTTGAACAGTCCCCTGTTGACATGTAGGGTCCATGGATTCATGAGGTTGTCTCCATACCCGTACACGTCCATCAGCTCGAAGCAATTGGAACCAAGACTCGTCTAACCAGGCAACGTGTTTCCAGTCCTCAACAGTCCAATGTCTGTGTTGTCCGGCCCAGGCGAGGCGTAAAGCTTTGTGTCGTGCAGTCATCAAGGGTACACGAGTAGGCCTTCGGCTTCGAAAGCCCATATCGATGATGTTTCGTTGAATGGTTCGCACGCTGACACTTGTTGATGGCCCAGCATTGAAATCTGCAGCAATTTGCGGAAGGGTTGCACGTCTGTCACGTTTAATGATTCTCGTCAGTCGTCATTGGTCCCGTTCTTGCATGATCTTTTTCCGGCCGCAGCGATGTTGTAGATTTAATTTTTTACCGGATTCCTGATATTCACGGTACACTCGTGAAATGGTCGTACGTGAAAATCCAAATTTCATAGCTCCCTCGGAGATGCTATGTCCCATCTCTCATGCGCCGACTACAACACCACGTTCAAACTCACTTAAATCTTGATAACCTGCCATTGTAGCAGCAGTAACCGATCTAACAACTATGCCAGACACTTGTTGTGTTATATAGGCGTTGCCGACCGCAGCGCCGTACTGTGATTGGCTCCATATCTCTTTATTTGCATACGCATGCCTGTACCAGTTTTTTTGGCTCTTCGGTTTATTATGGCCTCTGAAATACACCAGAAAACTTAAAACAGTGTTAAAATATAATGTCTAATATAAATGTCTTTTTGTGAAATTAGGCAAAATGCATTTGCCTGAACTTCCGGACTAGTGATTACTATTGGTCACTATCATCATCTTGTTTGTTATGCGTTATTTTCATTTAATTAATATTACTAATAATATTTTAAAATGGATGCGGAAAACTCTAATGTATATTTGTTATATACTTCAATTTGCAGACGATGGCTCACCTATGGCTACAATATCTCCAAATGCTTCTCCTCAGCATAGTAATTTACCTTCTCCAACTGGTATGAATGTGCAGGAAAATCCTAATCCTGCTGGAACTATTGGTGAGGACAGAAAACTGCCTAGGCCGATTGGAATGGAAAGAGCGCAACGCAAAAATCCAATGTTTGGAGGTATGTTTGACTATGACTTATATTTACCAAGGTAACTAAGTTTGTTTTTTGTCTTCAGAAATGTAAGGTGGCTGTGGAAATTTCATACCATATGTAATTAATTGCTGCAAGCAATGAAGTGTTCAGATTTTGTTTTTTATCTGTGAGTGCCTCCTGCAAACTGATTTTCCTCCTTAGTTATTTATACTACTCTGCTACTGATTGAATCATTAACAAATACACGTCTACTGATTTTTACATCAAAATCAGGGTTGGCAGGTTTTTGACGGTTTAAACTGTCATGTCAGAAACCTTGAATACTGCTTTTCAATATAAAATATTCTCATTGGAAATACGTTAATTGCATGTAATGTTTGAAATGACTGTTATACAAAGAATAAATACTTAATATGATTGTAACATTGTTTTTTTCTCTCTAAAAATTTTGTACAATATGTATTTTTTTTTTAAATATAAAATATACAATTTGAATAGAGCTGGAACTTTTTTTTAAATTGATTTTTGTGAATTTTTTTTCTTTTGATTGAGTCTATGAGTGCCGGGGGGGGGGGGGGGATACCCCCTTCGGGAGAATCTCCAGATTTCTGGATTTCAAAAGTTGGCGCATGTGCAAGTAATTTAACCTTAACCTACTAGTTGGCCATGGTTGATGACTTGGCACTAATCTGTGATGGTTTGCACAATGCCACGTTTCTGCAAAGGGAAAAAAATTCCTACACGTTCACTTTTATTAATGAAAAATCCCTTTATTGTTTTTGAAAATCCCTTTGATATTTATTTTTTGAAATGTCTCTCACTAGACATTTATAAAGGTCAGACTGAAGGAGCATTCGGAATTACACAATAGCATAAATACGCTTTATTCCAACATTAGTACAATAGCTACGAAGAAACACAACCGACCGCCATGGCCGCTAGAACTCGAATCGCACAGCAATCGAACGGCGCGCGATCATTTAAGCTTGCGCTGTTGCCAAGTCATACATATAAATATAACATATATATATATATATATATATATATATATATATATATATATATATATATATATATATATATATATATATATATAACACCTTCCCTTCTAAAAGAAAGTCTGCACTACAATGCACGAGTTTAGTAACGCAACTCACTACACACCTAGTCTTTCAGGTGGTCGCCTGCGATGTTGCGATCGCCTCAGATGAGGAGGTGATGAATCAACAGCTTGAGGATTCCTTGCCTTCGTTGGTTCATTTCTGATGGACTCGGTATTCTCCGTCTGATCGGGGCCCCTCTGATTTATTGGGCTGCTGGGATACCTCGGAACCAGCTGAACGCGAAGGTGACACCGAACGCCGTTGACGCAATTGGTCCCGATGCCGAACCACGTGACCCGAAGGAGTACTCACTTCCGACATGACCCTACCCCTTGAAGCGGAGACCGTTCCTGGCATCCACCTTGGGCCACTTGCATAGTTTCTGCACCATACCTTATCCTCAGGTGCAAACTTTGGTTTGAAATCGGGATCCGTCGCCAGATGTTGACCCGGTTTCAACAGGTCCAACCTACTTCTCATGACTCTGTTGAACATCGCCGTACCAGGGGCTTGACTAGTTGAGGAGACAGGTGTCCTTCGATAGTGAAACAGAAATCTGTCAAGCCTTTCTTGGAAGGAGCCGCCCTTAATTTTCCTCAATGCATCCTTCATGGAGCGCACCGCTCTTGCAGCCAACCCATTTGACTGCGGGTGATACGGCGCAGCTCGGACATGGATGACTCCGTTCTTACGAAGGAAATCCGAGAACTCCTGACTAGTGAACGATGTTGCGTTATCACTGACGATTGTCCTGGGCAGTCCGAATCTCGCAAAGAGGGATCGTAATGCAGCGACCGTAGCAGCTGACGATGTCGAAGACACCGGAATTGCTTCCAACCACTTAGTGGCAGCATCCACTACTAACAAAACGATGTGGTTATCAAACGGGCCTGCATGGTCGATATGAATTCTGCTCCAGGGCTCCGTTGTGGAAGGCCATGGTGCCAAGTTTGATGGAGCAGCGGAAGCTTCGACTTGACAATCGATGCACGAACGTACCAAGTCCTCAATGTCCTTATCAATATTCGGCCACCACACAGACTGTCTAGCCAAGGCTTTGAGAGCACCCATACCTTGGTGACCCCCATGAAGCTCCGACAGCACGTACTTCCTGTACTTTGGTGGCACATATATTCTATTCGCGCGAATAATAATACCGTTTTCCACTGACAAGTCAGTTCGGCAGAGCCAGAAAGGACGAATTTCAGCCGTTACACGCCTGGGCCAGCCTTGTGCTATGTATCTCTTCACTTTCAACAGAACAGGATCAGCATCTAACTCCTTCTGGAAATGAAATCTGGTCACCGCGCCATCATCCATAGATTCCAGCAATAATATTACATCAGCAGGCGTTGGAGAATCAGTCACAGTTGTCGGCACAGGTAGCCTACTGAAAGCATTAGCATTAAAAGATCCTTTCCGATACACAATGTTGTACGAGTACCCTGATAGTACAAGCGCCCATCGCTGAATGCGAGAAGCAGCCATTGGAGCCACTGGTTTAGTCTCAGAAAACAGGCTCACTAGGGGCTGATGATCGGTTACCAAAGTGAATGTTCTTCCAAGAAGATATTTCCGATACCGTGTAACCCCGAAGACCAACGACAAGGCTTCTCTTTCGATTTGGCTGTAGTTCCTTTCCGCTTTCGTCAGGGATCTAGACGCAAAAGCAATAGGACGATCGCCCACAGCTGAGGGATGAGACAACACAGCTCCTACTCCGTACGGACTAGCGTCACACTCGAGACGCACTTCCTTACTTTCATCGAAGTGGACCAGCAACGAAGACGTAGACAATCTTCTCTTTGCTTCTTGGAAAGACTTCCTCTCCTGCTCAGTCCATTTCCAACATGAGTTCTTATTCAACAACTTATACAATGGTGCTAGCATAGAGGACATATTTGGAAGGAATTTTGCATAATACGTCAGCAAACCTATGAAAGACCTCAGTTCATCCGCATTCTTTGGCTCAGGAGCTTTCTCAATGGCTTCCAACTTCATTTGCACTGGATGTAGTCCTTCTGCATCGATTCTATGCCCCAAATATTCTACTGATGTCTGCATGAACGAGCACTTCGAGGGATGTAGCTTGATACCAGCTTCCTGCAAAGTACACAACACTTTGCTCAGATTCCTTAAATGATCTGAAACAGAGCTGCCTGTTATCAGCAAGTCGTCTAGGTAGCACAACGCATTTTCATGCCCTTGCAAGAGCTTGTCCATTTCTCTCTGAAAAATTGATGGAGCTGACGCTACCCCAAAAGGCAGTCTCGTGTACCTGAACAACCCTTTATGAGTGTTAATTACCAATAAGTCCCTGGAAGCTTCATCCAGTTCCAATTGACAGTACGCATCCGATAAGTCGATCTTTGAAAAAGTCACTCCTCCTGAAAGACGAGCAAACAAATCCTCGACCTTGGGTAACGGATACCTCTCGAGATCTGTAGCAACGTTGGCGGTGAGCTTAAAGTCACCACACAGTCGGATCCTACCGTTCGCCTTTAGGACTGGTACTACAGGTGTCGCCCATTCCGATGACGATACTCGTTCCAAAACTCCTAAATCCAAAAGTCTACTTATTTCTTCTTCTACCTTCTTCTTATAAGCGTAAGGCACAGGACGAGCTTTGAAGAATTTCGGTGAAGCACAGTCTTTTCTTTTCATACGGACCTTCACTTTTTTCAACTTCCCGAGGCCCCCCGAAAACAGTTCTTGATGTTCATCCAACACGGCCTGCAAGTCCCGTGATGATGATTTCACGTCAACCTGGATCGTGTTTGTAGAGATAGCCGGATCAATAGTGCACAATACCCCTAGTTCGTGGATCCAGTTCCGTCCCATCAAGATCACGGAACACTGATCCACCACAAGGATCGGAAGAAATCGGAAAAAAGATCGGTGCTTCTTGAACATCGAATAAGGCATCACCGAAAAAGGTGCTCCCGTGTACACCTGCATTACCATAGGTAGCCCTTCAATCACGACTTGCACGGTACAAGGTGGTGGGAAATCGGACATCGAGTTCAACGTCAACACATCGAACGCCGGAGACGAGTTATCCAGCTGGTCGACTTGATTCACTCTGTTCGCACAACGTCCTTGGCCTTTGACTCCAACACTCCATTTGTTCTTCACTGACTTGCATACTCTGGCTAAGTGTCCCGTCTTCCCGCATGAATGGCACGTACTCTTGGCAAACTTGCAAGTTGAGGACTTGTGTCCACTCGCACCACAAGAATAGCAGGAAAACATAACCTTGGCTTGTGATGGGTGATGACCTCTGGAACTTTTCCGTTGCTGCTTCGCTTGCGTCTGCTTTACAAACAGCACTTCCGCTGGAGACGTGTTGTCACCACGCAGGTTAGAGGCGTTTTTCGAGGCCGCTTCCATCGACATCGCGATCTCTGACGCCCGATCGAAAGACAGATCTCTTTCCGCCAACAGCCTTCTCTGAATAGCGTCATCATTTATCCCACATACGAGCCGATCTCGTAGCATTTCCGCTAAAGTACGCCCATAACTGCAAAACCTGGCGAGAGTTCGAAGTTCGGCTATGAAGGTTGGCACAGACTCTCCCGGCTTCCTACAGCGACAGTTAAATTTGAACCGCTCAACGATCTCCGACGGAGCCGGTTCAAAATGATTCCTGAGAACGTCTATCAGTTCTGCTAGCGTTCGATCCGTGGGTAAGGCTGGGGACACCAGACTCCTTATCAAGCCATATGTCGGCGCACCCACCAGCGATAGGAATATCGCACGTCTGCGGACATCATCCGTAACTTCATTCGCAACAAAATATTGATACAATCGCTCGGCATACTCCGAAAACGGTTCTTTCGCGCTGTCGAATTCGCCGATTATACCAAAACCTGCCATCTGGAGCGTATGAGGAAATCGCTTGAAGAAACTAAGCCTACCTCGCTAGCTTGCTTCTATCTTTTTCCTGTCCTGCTGAGACGATGATTTTCAACTCCTGCAGACTGATGTTAGATCCCGTACTCGTCGCCACTGAAATGTCTCTCACTAGACATTTATAAAAGTCAGACTGAAGGAGCATTCGGAATTACGCAATAGCATAAATACGCTTTATTCCAACATTAGTACAATAGCTACGAAGAAACACAACCGACCGCCATGGCCGCTAGAACTCGAATCGCACAGCAATCGAACGGCGCACGATCATTGAAGCTCGCGCTGTGCGCTGTTGCCAAGTCATACATATAAATATAACATATATATATAACACTTTTGTACAGAATTTGGATGCACACAAAAACCTCCTTAATTCTCATTCTCCAAAGAGTTGGTGGCTAAGCAATACTGTTTGAGGTCAAAACCTAACCTTGATCCCTTCTCATATATTTTGAATAAACAGCTCTATTTCACTTAATAAATTGAACACAAATAATCAATAAAGATTTAGATAAAAATGAACCATAAATTTATACATCTCTTATAGATTCTTTGTGTCGAAAAGTACAAAATTGCAAATTATAATTAGTGTTGTTTTAATTATTGTAATAAATTAGTGTTTAAAAATAAAGCATTGTAATATGCAAAAAGGTAAGTTCTCCATCTTGTTATATACCTGTTGTGTTCAAAACATTATTCAAAAGTATTCATTTAGACTTCTGATGGTTTCTGACAGTTTTTAACAGTTTTTGACACTTGTCATGCCCAATTTTGAAATCAAAAATCCAACCTTGACCAAAATGAATATTGTAGCCATCAAAATTCACTAACATTCAACTTCCCCACCAAAAGCAATGGCCTTTGTAACTATATAGATTCCAAGATTTGTAAAAATTATTTTTAAATTCTATTGCATTTATTATCGGTTTTAACACGTGTATACAATTGCATGTTTTTAAATTTTATTTTAAATTTATATACTATGCCAATGTTTACCAAAGTGAGTGATGGGAATGGTCCACGGGGGTGATTGAAGTTATAGAGGAAAAAAATTGAAGGAGGCAATGGGGAGAGAAAAAGTTTAAGAAACTATGCACTAGATCAGCTTCAGCCTCAATCTGTCGTAAACAGCCAAAAATATCCTTGATCTTTTTCTTACCTCCTATAGATGATTGCAGTTTACAACTACAGTAGAACCTCGATTACCCGTGCACAGATTAACCAGGAAGCGGATTGATCATGTTACAAAAATTTCAATTTCATATTCAGCTCTTCTCTATTTGTGTTGTTGGTTTTTTTCCATTGGTTAAATAAGATTTCATAGAGGTTTGTGATGAAAATACTTTCCTATTTCTTAGAACTGGATTTCTTCATTCTTTTACAGAACCCCACCCCGTTATTCTCAGAGCTGAAGCCCATGTCAATGCATTGCAACAGCCGTCCCATATGCACACATAAGAACCAGACATTGTTCTGGGATGATCGATACTTGAAGATTTGCACCCGATTTCATGGCTCATCGACTGTATCAGCACAATCTTTGCCATTCTGGTAGTACATTTTGAAACTGCAGAATGGGCTAACAGGAAAAGGATAACCATGTTTTTCGGTTATCTGTGATCACTTTTCCTAACATTAGCCCAGATAATCAAGGGTCTGTGGTATTTCTGCCATCAATGAAACCCAGTATATTTAAGTAGCGAGACTACCATTTGAATAAATGTAATTTTTTAGTTTTTTTCGCACAGATAATGAGTATATACAGTGGATAGTCATTTCAAACAGGTAAAATATTTTTTTTTTTTTTTTTGTCATTTCAAATCTTATTTTTTTTACTCCCAGTGGTTTAACCTCCCTCACCATTATCCCGGATAATCGAAGTTTTACTGTATTCGAAAAAGTTCCCACCAGACCAGCTTCTATGAACAGGATCTTCTAACAACATAGACCTTTGTATTTTTAAATCTCCCCCCCCCCCCCCACCATTATTAGCATACACAATCTATATACAGTAGGGCTGTTGTCATATCTGCAGTTCCATGTGAGCAAATTTCAAACATTTGATACATACTGTATTTTAATGTGTATAAGGAACCCACTTTGTCAAAAATTGGTCACAAAAATAACAGGATGTTTCTTATGCATAAGTTAAATACGGGGTGCATAGGTAACAGGACATATGGCATTTTACTGGCAAACTGTTGATCTTGGAGACGTACTATCGTTTGAAAATATATCCAAATAACGTGTAGTACTCAGATGTTGTTCATGGTGCAGGGGGGTGGGGGGGGGAGTTATATGGGTTAAAATAGTTATTCAATTAAAAAAATTAACTTTTTATATGGACACCATGTGCCGAAAAACCCAACTAGGAAGTTTATGCCCTGTCTCTCCTGATGCCAACAAAAAAAATTCCCTGTTAGTGTAATATTCACTCAGATATTCAAATTAAAAACAAAGGAAAGTTGTTGAAAAACAGTATTAAATGCAGGTAAAACAGTCTACTCGTATTCTACAGTTTTTCCTCAATTTGTATTTTTAAAATTTGAATATCGCCCTTAGAAGTGTGTATGTATAGATATATATTTTTTTTTTCATTGAGAGAGACAGGGCATGTTTTTTTCTGATTGGGTTTTGGGACACATGGAGACTGTAATGAAAAGTTAATTTTTTTTTTTTAATGACTATACAACCCCTTGCAACATGAATGGCATATCTGAGTACTATACGTTATTTGGATACTTTTTCTAACAGGAAAATGTACTTTTTCTAACAGGATGTCTCTAAGATCAACTGTTTACCAGTAAAATGTGATATGCCGTTACCTATGCATCCTGTATACTAGATATATCTTTCCAACTTAGAAGAGTTGATCCACTTTGCCCAAGAATATTTAGAAGACATCAACGAATAAGGCAAATACACAAAAAATAATAAAAGTCCTAATGCATTTCAACACCAATGGGTGGCGTCTTCAGAGGAAAAATTTTACCACTGGTTTCGCTGACAGAGTTTCCCATTTGGGTTGAATACCAAATCTTCACGCTCGGTTGCTCAGCGGAAGAAGTATGTCTGTTCACTTCAAACGTCGTGGTCAGAATGTAGCTGTGAGCCTGCGTGAGATACTAATGCAGCGTCCTGATTGGACATTTGCGAAATAGTGCTATCCGATTGGTCCATTCGAATTTTCTTGTAATTCCCGCTCGAAATGAATTTAAGCCATGGTGTTGCGATCGGGGGTGTAGATTTATTATCGTTCACTAGTAAATTTTTGAAGGCCCGAATATATGTGCCTTTGTAGAAATCTAGATCAACTGTGGACTTTGTGAAAAATTCTCGCTTCTTGAAATTTGAATTTATGGCCTTCTTGCCAACAGTGAGTGGCGATGGTCGATTTTTCACGTTCTTGATTCTTAACACAGCAAGCGTGTTCATTTGATCTTGCTTTTACGGGTCTCTTTGTCTGTCCTATATAACCAAGAGAGCAATCACCACATGGAATGTAATAAATGCCCCATTGTTTATTCTGCGGTATAGCATCTTTAGGGGGCATGAAACCAAAGTTTTTAGTGGGCACATCTATGGTTGTTAGATTAAACTTTTTAAGAATCGGTTTGATCTTCAGTGAGAGTATTGGATCGTAGGGTATGACTACACTTTCTCTGAGTGGTCTCTCTTTAATATTTTCTAGAGTAGTTCCTCGTGCCGTTTTCAAGAATTTAATGGTATTAATAATTTCAAGATTTTTTGATTAGATTTCAAGAATGTGGTGATTGCTCTCTTGGTTATATAGGACAGACAAGGAGACCCATAAAAGCAAGATTAAATGAACACTCTCGCTGTGTTAAGAATGTGAAAAATCGACCATCGCCGCTCACTGTTGGCAAGAAGGCCATAAATTCAAATTTCAAGAAGCGAGAGTTTTTCACAAAGTCAAGTCCACAGTTGATCTAGATTTCTACGAAGGCACATATATATTCGGGCCTTCAAAAATATACTAGTGAACGATAATAAATCTACACCCCCGATCGCAACACCATGGCTTAAATTCATTTCGAGCGGGAATTACAAGAAAATTTGAATGGACCAATCGGATAGCACTATTCCGCAAATGTCCAATCAGGACGCTGCATTAGTATCTCACGCAGGCTCACAGCTTCATTCTGACCACAACGTTTGAAGTGAACAGACATACTTCCGCTGAGCAACCGAGCGTGAAGATTTGGTATTTAACCCAAATGAGAAACTCGGTCAGCGAAACTAGTGGTAAAATTTTTCCTCTGAAGACAGCACCCATTGGTGTTGAAATGCATTAGGACTTTTATTATTTTTTGTGTATTTGCCTTATTCGTTGGTGTCTTCTAAATAAAATTTGGGAAAAAGTTGGAAAGATTTTTTAAGCCAAAAAAAATCCAGGGTTCCTTATACACGTTAAAATATGTTAAGTGCCAGAGTGAAATCTTGCCAAATCCTACCTTTATTTACTTAAATCAAGGTCTGAATGTTTGTTTTGTACTAATCTACAGAAGGGTCTAGAACCAATTAACTGGGAAATGACCCTACTCTGATCTTCTTTCACTTCTGTTAAAATTGAATAATATTTTCACAGCTGATATACCCGGTGCTGCTGACTGGTTGCAAAATATTGCAGCTCTGAATGTTGCTGCTGCCCCACCTATTCCTCAAGAAGATGCTGGAATGCCTCCAGTTTTGCACAACTACATGAATAATCGATTTAATGATATGATGACCCCAGAAGTCAACCATCCAGTAGATCATCATTCTTATCAAGTAAGTGTAATTCAAATGTTAAAATTTTAGGTTTTCGAAATTTTGATGTGCCATTGACATCCAGAAGTTTTTAGGCATGTTTTCATCCAGCCATTGAAGAGAAAACTTGTCACTGCATGTCTGTGTGCAGAAGTTTATAATATTCAAATGGACTTTTTCAGCTAACTACCAATGATCCTGCAATCACACCCTGGTTTTATTTGCACCAGATTAGCAGGAGTCTACTGTACTTGACCAATGTTTTATATTTGTTTTGATCATAGAACATTGCTACTTTCAAGCCTTCATAACATTGACCTTTCAAGTGTCTTCTGAGATTTCACCTGTATTATTGGTAGAACATTGATAAAACATTATTTAATCGAAAGCTTATTATGCAGTAAAACATGTCTGAAATCACAAGGGACCGAGATTTTTTCCTTTGAACACAGGTTTCCACTTAATAAAGGTTGAATTGACATAATGTGTGAAATTATGTAACAATCTTGTTTGTAATTAAAATTAAATGAATTAAAAAATAAAAAAAATATTTATAAAAATTAAGGAAATATAGATATGTTCACATTATTTACTCTATAATTATATTTATTAAATATAGTATTTATTACTTGATGTGATTGTATATATTTTTTATAAATAATCTGACTTCAACATTACAGTGCATGAAAGTGCATTACATAAATTAACTGTTTGCATCGTGGACAGAATATTTTGGCAATGAAATCATGGTACTAACATTTTTTCCATTGAAGACAGATTTCCACTTAATACCGGTTCTGTTAAAGACAGGTTTTACTGTATATATTTTTTTAGAGAAATGGAACTTGAACCTTTTTTAAATGTGAAAGTATTAGTTTTTTTTCATTATAATAGCAAGCATCCTCAAACTTCAACCATTTATTTTGCTCTTTCATTCATGCTAATCATGGATTTCCCTTTTTTTTTGAAGAGATAGTGGCTGTATGCAAGCCTAGTACTTAGATACAGTTCATGATAATAGTCTGCACTCGCTATAATGATCCCCACCATTTCATCAATGACAGACATTATATTGGATGGCTGTTATATCAAAAGGGAAAACATATAGGTATATCATCATAGAAAAACGTTTCAGACTTATCCTACCATACTATAATGTAGGGTCATTACAGTAAGCTCAACTGTAGTCAGTTTCATTGACTTACCTCATTTTTGTGTGTATTCTGATTACTTGTGCGTGTGGCAGGGTTTAAGCTGGATAGACGTCTACTCGTTGCGTACCTCCTGTATGCATTTTTGCGAAAGTGGCTGCTACTTTTTTTTGCATTCTATGATTTCCTTTCGCACTTTGCAAAAAATGTGACTGTAGCTTAAACCCTGGCGTGTAGCGATTAATATTTATGTATTGAATTTAAATTTCTTTATGAAATGTTAACAATGGGGGGGGGAAGCAAAACATTTATATTAACTGCAATTTCTGTAAATAAGTTTCTAAGGCAACCTCAACTTGAAAGTAAATTCTGGGTTAATGCGTGACATATTGTTTCAGAATTGTGTAGTGATGAAGCATTAATATTTGTTCTTGAGAAATTTAATTGATAGGACTAGCAAAAATATTTGCATCCGGTTTCTGGTAAATGATTGAATGCATGTATTGAATGCTGGACAATACAAATTTTTAACAATTTTGTGTAGCTCACTGTTGTTTTCCTTTATCCTTTCCTCATTAACAACAATGATTAATAATATAACATTGGGTATTACTTTTCTTACCTTCCTTTTCCTTTTTTTTTCCTTGTGTGCAGGCGGTTCCTGGTGGGGGAAATGGGTGTTATCCTATAGTGAATGGCATTCCTCCTCATTTATTGGCTACTACTACGCATGTATATCCCGCTGCTAATAACACCGCTGCTGGTCAACTGGAGCAGCAGATAGAGATGTGGAGCATGCAGCAGCATCACAAGATTCCTTTTTCCACTGGTGATGGTTTACCTCCTCAGACCGTAGATCATAAAATGGTAACATTGAAATTTGAAAGGAAAAATCTCCCTTCCCCCTTTTAACGATTTTCTTTTCATTTTTGGTTTGTATTTCTCCAGTTACTTACACTATGGCTTTTCTTATACTGTTACTAACCCTACTTTTGTGATATGCTGCTGATTATTCAATAAGAAAAATTTGATTTGTGAAAATGGATGTTTTTTCTTAACACTAGAACCGCGGAGTGGGTCAATTTGACCCAAATCAAACTTTGTTTTCATTTATCTCAAAAACTTACACGCAGATGTTAAAATTTCTTAACTTTTCATGATATCATATAAATATTAATTCACAAAAATTTTATTTTCACATTTCGTGTTTTAGAGCTTATACCTAGAACTGCGGTTTGGGTCATTTTGACCCAACGTACTATTCTATAGGAAAGGGGGGGGGGTGGAGAATTTTCTTGGAAGGGGTTACCCTTTCTAAAATTTTTTACAAATTAAGATAGTGAAGGATAAAGGTCTTTCAAGGCCAATTCATTGTCAGAGCAGATCATCTTTTTTTCAATGGGGTAATGGCACAAGTAGAGCTAAATATTATTTTCCTTTGTAAACTTGAATGCCTGGAATTCTGGCGGGACTCAATGAAGATTTTGGGAGAGTAAAAGCTTAACTCTAGAAAAAACGTGTAGTTGAAATTTCTGTAGGCAAACGATATCACAAAAAAGAGTAAACTTCTGGCTTGCACCAAATATGTTTTGCACGGATTTCGAAACCTTGGGTAGTATCAGCGTTCAACGAATCTCTTTCAGAGCACATAGTGATACAACTGATCAAGCCATTTGAGAACAAGGGCAGAAATGCCTCAACCGACACCTCTTTTCACTACACTGAAGCTGACTCAAATGCTGAAAGCCAAGAAATATGAGCTTAGTAGAGGTGATGACACAAAATCGAAGAGCAATATTATCTCACACAATAAAGATAGTGAAACTACAGTTGTATGGAACAATGATGCCACAATGACAATTTATCAAGGAAAAAAATATAAGTTTTCCATTACTCATCACGCTTCATCTGGCAGTCGATATTAGAAGTAGTTGGCCCCAAAAAGCTTCCTCACACACACAAACTATTTCACACTACAATTCAACAAAGTGTAACAATCATAGTTGTAGCGATCAAATGCCCAGAAAATATTCGGCATCATAGATGTTTTCTATAACATCCTGGATCTCACTATAAAAATATTTCCTGTATTTGTATAGAGCAGTACAGAAGGCCAGAACTATTTTTTGAAAGCAGTTCCTCTAAAATCTTATTGAAGAGCTGCGTTCATCATACGTGTTGCGCAAAAGGAAACGTTCGTGCACTCTTGATCATGTATCTGTTCGTGAGCGATCAAAATAGTAATAAATAAAAATAAACTGAGTCTGATATGTCAGGTAACATAAAAATGTGGAAACAAAACTGTTAATTTTTGCATGGGTTGTGCAACTTCAACATGCGATGAATGTGCAAGAATTGTGAAAAAAAAAAAAAATTAGTCAACTGCTCATCATAAATTCCACTATCAGTAAGAAATCAATACTTATTTGACAATCATATTAGACTTTTTCATGCTCAATTTGACATGCTTATTTTACATCTTTGTTATGATATGGGATCACTGAAAAATCTCTTTGGACTGAATAGAGTAAATAATGTATACTATATAGAAACGTCCTCTCCACTTGTCAATACAAGATTCATCGAAAGACTGGTTATTTGTGGAGATGAAGAATACAAGGAAGAAAATTCATCATTGCCCCCACAGAGACTCGAACTCCGGTCTCTCGCTTTCCCGGTTCGAGTCTCCGTGGGGGCAGTGATGAATTTTCTTCCTTGTAATCTTCATCTCCACAAATAACCAGTCTTTCGATGAATCTTGTAATGTATACTAAATCTTATTTTTACTGAATTAAATTTTTTTTAGCTAATTTTGAAGCCCATTTTATATTCATAAACAAATATAATTTTCCATTATGAATACGCAATTAAACAACATTGATTAAGAGTAGTGAGAAACCCAGAAACCAAAAATAAATATCCTGTTTTCGCTATGAAACACTGTTTTTTCAAAGTTTGGGTCAATTTGACCCAGTCTGCGGTTCTAGTGTTAATGTTCAGCATTCATTGCTACTTATTTCTAAAATCAGCACAATTTAAAATTATTTTTGCTGAGTGCTAATGTATTATGGAACCTCCCATAACAGATATCTCTAGTTAATACTTTTTTTGAATAACATTGACGGGCCGCAATGTATTTTACCATTCATTACTGGACAGTTCTCTTTAGTGAACAACATTTTTGGTCCAATGGGTGTTTATTATTGAAAGGTTATATATATATATATATATATACACATACTTGCCAACTAGAAAAGAACTGCCTTAACTACAGAATCTGTACTTTTTATGTATTTCTACCATAACATACTGAATTGTAGTGAATCGTGAAAAAAATTATGAAAGTATTTTTATTTTTTTCTAAAAGTATATTTTTGATTAGAGACTTTGGATTCTATTATCCTATCGAGTAAAAAATTTTATGCTGAGACTGCATTTCTAAAGGATGAATGTTAAGTTGAATTTGAAATTAAGTAAAGCAAACTTGTTGACAGTTGTTGTAAAGGTTTGTTTTTCTGCACACCTCAAGTTGAATCCTCAGGGTTGGCCTTGCGATTTTCATTAATTTCATTTCAGCAATTAAACTGAAAACGTTTTAGTTTCTGAATCAAAATAAAAAGCGGAAGAAGGATGCCAATGATGGCAAAGCAATGACAGCATCCTGTTGTAAAAAAATTGAACTTCCATTGATTTTGTGAGTAATATTCACGGCGAACAGGCTCAAATTTAAATAAAGGGCTACTTTAAATATTCATCAGCATTAGGCAAATGCCTGATATGGCCAAGTTGAACATAATAAGGGATTTGAATTTTTAAAATAGTGATGAGGAGGATTTGCGCCTCTCTGCAAACATTGAAATTACTGATAGGCTTGGTCCCAAGGTTGGCATGATATGTATATGTATTTTTTTCCCCAAAGCCTGTCTTAAATTGTTAGTCTCTTCCCCCATTCCCGTAAATGTAATTAATTTCAGCTTTGCAAGTTCTGTGGCTATAGTCTTGAAAATTGGGCCAAAGGATTTGTAACAATACTTATGGAGTTATTGCTATTTCCTGTATATAGCCTGCAGGAGAGAAAGCACACACTAATATTTTGTTATATAGCCTGCATTTGCAATTTGTATCTCCCCTTCTGATGGGGAATAATTAAATATGTAGGATGAAAACTATATAGCCTCCAATTAAGTTAGGCTAAAATTACCCTAGTTTAGAGTTTTGTTTGTGATATTTGTTAGTTTTCATAAATTTAGTTGATAGTCTGGCTGTCGGAAATCTGGCCTGTGCTGGAATTGTGTCCACCATTCCAGAATGTGGTGGCTCTTAAAAATTCTTCAAAACTTTTTCCAAGATATGATTACAAAGGACAAGTAAAAATTAAGTAGTATTTGTGAATTGAAATCTTTCTTCCGGTTTCAAAATTCAAAAAATAACATTGCCTGCAGAGCTTGAAATATTTTTCATGGGTTATATATAGAAGATTACTGTAACATTGCAGAAGTCCATAGAAAGCAACTTTGAACAGTTATTGTATTTTATTAACCCTCTCTGTGACATTTAGATATATGCTGTTCTTGAAAGCCTTTTATACAAATACAACGCCACAACAGGCAAAATGCCCAACGAGGTGGCTGATAACAATTATTCATGTTAGTAATAACAGGCCCAGATATTTTGTAAAGCTAATTTCTCAGTAAGGCACATTTTCATATTTCCCTTTGCACTTGCTCAAAATCAGAAGAAAGCTTATCTCATTAAAAAAGCATTTTTGTCATTTTTACAGGTTTAGTGATTTCTGCTATGCCATTTAAGAGTCAAATAATATGTTCCTTTTTTTCACAAATTGCATGAAAGTAATTTTTTTTTTGTTTCCATCAATTACACATGTTGAAAAAATATAAAATGTATACATGAATAATGACATACATGCACGCGTCATGATGTATAAAATAATATAGAAGTGTCTATTATATAGTAAGTTATCTGTTTTTGTGCTGCAGCGAGCTGGTGATATTGTGTGACTGTGCAGTGCTTTTTTTTTTTATACTATTCTGGGTGGAAATATATACGGGAAAACTGGCTATGTGAAGAGATATTGTTTAGAAAAGGAAAACTCATCTTTCCTCACCGGGATTCAAACTCTGGTCTCTTGTATGCTGGACAAGTGCTCTACTTCTAAGCTATAGGATATATATATGCTCCGGGAAGGGAATATTCTATGTGCTGAATTGCTCCATGCGATGGATGGCGGCAATGCTCTGCTAATAGCTTGCAAATGGCATCAAGGCCACCAGATGGCTACTTATATGTAGAGAAAGATTATGAAAGACTATTAGACTATTCTGGGGATCTGTGGATAAATGCTGTTCTGGCAGGGGAGCTGTGGGTAGCAGAAGTTTGAGAACAATTGCTGTATAGTTTTCTCGACATGTTCGAAAAAAGAACTCTCTTAACTTTGGGACTTGTTTAGTTTACAAGTAGAAATTTCTTACACATTAAATAAAATTTTGATAATCTTTGTTTTCAGTAAACAAACATGTTTTAGCATCTTGAATCATTGAAACCACTGCTACATACAATTCATGGGTCTGTCCAGCCGAAATTCCAGATGACAAAAACTGTTCCTTCACAAAATACAAATTAATGAAACCTGAAACCACAAATCTGGCATTTAATTTCTTTTGTGATAAGTTAAATTGAATGTTTTGCTTTCCGCAAAATTACTTTCATAAAATCAGGACCCTACAAAATTTTCCGGACAGACCCCCTGCAATTTTATTTTCCCTCCGGTTGCACAATCATTTTGTGTCGTAATTTTTAAAATAAATTTTGAATGCTGAAAAAAATAAATTTTTTTTACTTTTTCCTGAATAAAATAGTAAGTTTGAATTTTTTTTCCTTCTGTTACAGAATTGGCAAAATTGGGGACCTCATCAGGCATGATCAAGATGACGACTATTTGATTTTCCCTCCCTCTTTATGTTACTGTGCGAGAGAAATTTTGCTTCCCCTCCTCCATCCCTGTAGAGAGATGAAAATGCTAAGAGGATAAAATTCTGCTCTTACAGCAAGTTTTTTGCAGCAGCTTCAAGATCAAGAGAGTTCATATTCCTTATTTGTTTAGGACTTGTATGCAATCTGGTGGTTTAGGAATCCTGGATATATATATATATATAAATATATATACATACATATATATATTTTTCTTTTCTTAAAAGACTGATCATATTAAGAAAAAAAAAAGGAAGGTGTATTTGGATTTTTTTTTTTCTCGTCTTATTTTTTGCCTTTGAGATCTATCAAATTGCTTAAAGTGAAAAGCAATGCACGGCGAGGTTGTGATTGCAAATTTAATTGTACTGAAAATTTTCATGTATAAGTAAAAGTTTCCTTACCTGCATTTTTTCTTTATCTGAATTCCTTGAGTGTTTATTTTCAGGTTGTACGAAACGTTTTTTTTAATCCATTGAATATACTGTACATCATATTCGGTGATGTACATTCATTGCATGAGTTACAAAAGTTGTGTACTGTCAAATCACAGAAAATTTCATTAGAAATGACAGAGGGAAAATTAATTACTCGATGTGTGTGTAGGTGAAAAGATTGGCCTACAGAACTAGAGATAGGACGAAAATTGACTGCCATTCGGTTCGGCCGAATATCTAAGCATTATTATATCTGTAAATCTAAGCACAACAAACTAATTAAAAAATTATATTAATTTGAATTTTTCCCATAAATTAAAAATTTGCTGATTATATTTTATTGAGGGGGTGTATATTCCTTTCTTTGAAAGTTATATTAAGGTAAATTTCTAGGATATTTCTAATTTTTGGTCGGCGTGGGGGACAGGCTCCACCCCCCTTGCATACGCCTCTGTCTAGCACGTGTGCAAGCGAATGCCAAAACAGGTGGATAGTCAAGATAGAGTATGACCAGATCAGACACCTAGAGAGCATTAAGCACAGATTTGGAAGACCAGAAAAAATTCTGTGACGCTATTACATCGAAATATCTAGATTTATTTAGGCTCCTGTTTCTTGTAATTGTAGGCTTTTAATTTGCAATCCCGTGTTTGGATTGTTCCGTATTAACATATGTAGGAGAACATCATTGACACCGGCACGTTCCGCCCCAAGCGATTCGTTGCTAGAGCGATGAGATAAGAGTGCCTTAGCTTGTGCGTCGGAGGAGTCAAATGCCATCTCGCTTTTGACACCGACGCAGTCCATCACAGGTGTGGTCAGCAATGTGACACGTGAGATCTTTGGATAATGGGAAAAGGATTATCCACCACTAACTACAAGTGCTGAAAGATTAGCGAAGTTTAAATTCAAATTGTCAATCGCCACAAACACCCTTCTAGGTTACAATTGGTCAAATTCACCAGAAAAACTTGTTTATTACATCAGCTTTTGAAATCCTATGACAAACGCATATCAGTGTTCAAGAGAAATTATTACTTTTGTTTGCAATCACTGAAATCAGTGTGCATGTTGTAGACATTTTAGTAGATTTTGGCGATAATTTGATTTTACACTTCGCCAATCAGCGCTTGTAGTTCTCCCTCAACCCCTTTGTTTACAAGCTATTAGCAACAAATTTGTATGATCTATATTTGAAGAATCGGCGATGAATCTGGTAATCTTGGTGGTAAAACCGAAGTGGAAGGGAAAAAAATGAAGGGGGACATTTTTTTATATAGTGATAATTATTTGTTTTTTCTTTCGTGATATATGCTTTTGCATTGGGTTTCTATTTTGCTTATATTTGACATCCATATCTTTTATGGGCATAATTTTTTACTTCGTTGATTAATTTTCCTGCTGTGGCCTTTGTACCTATTTTAATTTATTTACTTATACAAAGTTTATTTCTCTTTTTACCGTCACCCTAGCTGTTCTATTTCGTTCTTGCATGTATATAGTTGAAAGTTGCATAATATGGGGAAAAAATCACTAACAGGAGTATAGAAATAGTGAAGGTAAACAACTTTGTTTCATAGGGTTACAACAAAGCTTCACGATGATGAGAGAGGAAAGAAAACAGGGGACTTGTTTGGACACAATGTTAAGTCCTTGATAGAAATGGTGACGCCTTAAATGATTTTTTTCTGCAAAATCTGTAGCCACCAATTACGAATTTTCGTCGAACATGTTCTTCGACAAACTTTTATTTCAGCGATGTATTGCAAACAAAAGACTAAATTTCTCCTAATTTAGGAAATCAATATGGTTTATTGTAAGCTCTCTCGAACGATGGTGCAATGGACAAGGTTTTGGCAAATTTGACCGATTGTAGCTAGAAAGGTTGTTTGCGGAATTTGCGATTAAGAATTTTGGCAACAATTCGATTTTGAACTGTGCCAATCTTTCAGCGCGTGTAGCTCGCCATTAAAACCAGATATTTCGATGAAATTGGTGTCGGCTTATAGCATCTTTTCTGCCATTCCCAAATGTGTGCTTAGTTTGCTTATAGGCAGGGGTGGGAACTCTGCGCCGCACTGCGCCAAAATTAACATCCTGCTCCAATAAGGGCATTTTTCTGCGCCAAATAGCGAATTTTGCTTCAGTATGCCCGGAATTTCGGAAAATACGTCAAAAAATTTTTGTTCCTTCTTGCCGCGAAACGATTCTTTCCGAAAAGAGCGTGTTTTTATTCCGCTGTACTTCAACTATCGCTTTATTTAAACTATCGGCCCCTGCATCGGGCTTTCCATCGCGAAATCCCGATATTATCCGTGATCGTGCAACTGAAGATGATTTGCAATGGTCTTTCAGCTTTAAAGCGCAAATGCGAGTCGGTTTTCGTTTTCAAAAAAAGTCGCCACTGGTAGCAGCAGAAATTACTGTATCCGATCGTCATTGCGTCAAATCCCGATGTTTCGTGAAAAAAATTTTCATTCCGGGAGTAAAAAAAGCGCATGTCCGCCGATTGCTAATTTAGAAACTTTGCTGAATAATAAGCGTTAAATCGCCAAATAACGGGTGTCTGATCGCCAATCTCGCCAAATAATGAGTGCTGAGTCGCCAACCATCGTGTTGATTCTTCCGAAACTCTCTCCCATTTTGCAACAATTTCTTTCTGAGTATGAAAAAATTGAAAACTTGATATAGAAAATTTTTAGCCCATTTGAAAGGCTGCTGTTCCAGACAGCAAATAGTGCCCTCAGTAAGCAAAAATCATCTTAAATAGACTGGTGCAAAAAATTTTGACTGCCACTCTTTCAAAACAAGGTGTCAAAAGCCTGAAACAACAAAAAACAAGCTGATGAAAATATGTTTGATAACAAAAGACAGTGCAGTTGTTTTATTTTGCAAAGGGGTGAGGGTTAAGGAAAATATTAATTTCGCTGCTCCAATTTATAAATATCTGCTCCGAATCCCATATTTTGCTGCTCCGAAATGGACTTTGTCACTTCCCACCCTTGTATAGGTTCTTTCAGACGCCGCTGTGGTGGTCGAGTGGTCATAGTGACGGAATCGCATCGCGGGGACCCGGGTTCGAGCGCCACCGTCACCACAGTGGTGGTCGGCTGAAGTTGGTTTTCTGTGGTTCCCAACTTCGAGGCGCAAATGCGAGACGATCACCCCGTTAAAAAGTCCCGCCACAGAGAGCAACAGTCCCACAAACAGTACAAATATTCAGTCACCACGCATCACTCAGATATAGATGGCAGCACTGAAAAATCATACACATCAGAAATACAATCGGGAGGGCTGAAAGTTGCTGGTCGTCCTGTATACATGGGACTCAAGAGCGTACGCAGGAAAGAAAAGGTGCATTGCATTGTTTTTTCAGAAATTATTGGGGGAATCAGTGCCCCTACAAAATTTTTTAAGAATTAATATAGATGGCAGCACTGAAAAATCATACACAACACTAGATACGCACTCAGACTGTTTGATACACACACACTTACAATTCCGGCACAACTCACTAGGTAATAAATTGCCTATGGCCATTGACCTGAGTTGTGCTCGGTTAAAAAAAAAAAAGGGTTCTTTCAGACATTTTTTTTCCATAATCGATTATCCACCATAACGCGAAAACGGTTCGAGATAGGACGGAGCAAGTTCACCATATCTACAGACAAAATGTTCGATGCAATACTTTTCTATTCTAAAATATTTGACTAATTTTCACCGGTAGATGGCAGCACATTCGGAGTTCGTGGAAAAAAAAATTTAGTCAAAAGGGAAATTTTTGCGGGAAATTTTGCTGGGAGAGGTTACCATCACGTTCTTTATACATTTCTCTCGGCAAATTTTCTCCCTTTATTTTTCCCCTTTTCGATTTTTATCTTTTAAATTTTTAATCTTACGCTTAATTTTATTAATTCAACAAAAGTCGCTTCTCAGGACCAAATCACATTGATCGCAATGGAGGATCTTCCTAGTAATTACTGTTATAAATTGATCAGAAATGCCGAGGAGAGAAAAACCGTTGTTTTTAGAGTAAAAGATGTGAAAAACAATGAAACCGCTATGGTAAGTACTGTATAGCCTTTCCGTTATACCTGGAGTCTTCAACGTGTGGCCCGCTGATCATTTTCTGAAAATAGTTGAAAACATTGAAAAACGATTTATTCCAGAGAATTAATTGTAGAAATAATTTCGAAATCAATGAAAAAAGTAATTTCAGAATTTATGCAAGAAGAAATAAATACTGTAATTTCGGAATTTATAAAAGAAATAATTCTAGAATAAATGAAGGAAATAGTTCTAAAATAAATGAAAGAAATAATTCTAGGAATGAATGAAAGAAAACTAAAATTCAGTTAAGAAATTATTCCAAAACTAATCGGAAATTCAGAATTAATGATAGAGATAATTCCAAAATTGATGAGAATCCTGAATTATCAAAATAATTCCAGAATCGATTCAGAAATAAAAAATTTCCTATGTGAAGCTCAAGACAATCACCCACATGATTGAAACACTTCTGACACCATGGAGAAGTAATCAGTCCAGTTTCCCAAACTTAAAATTTTTTCCTCCTTGTCAACCAATAACTTCTGAGGGGGTGATGAAACGGTCCAGAGGAGCGAAGGCTGTAACGAGATGCCTTTGAATTTCCCCATAGATTAATGATTTAAAACTCATCTCGCCTGTTGCTTGCTAGCACCCAAGAGTGCTGTTCAACATTCCAATTGGAAACCATTTCAAGAATTAACATTATGCTATGTGTAGTCAAAGCAAGGTCATTGAAAGGGGTAGATTTCTCTCTCCCCGCAGAAAAAATTTCTGGCTATGTAAGAGAACTTCAGATCTTAAACAGCTACCTGAGACGCGGGTGGATGTCTGGCCAAGATTTTTCTGAGATTCTACCTGACTAAAAATGGTCTGCCTATGAATTTACATGTACACTAAAGACAATTTGAAGATACTTCCAGGCTCGGATGAGTTTGTGTTAAGATGACACTGTTCCACCCGTGTAAGACATATCATTTCCAATCATTTCTCTTCATGCTACAAATTCGCCGTTGAAGGGCCCATGAAAAGTTTGATCTGCGGGCCCACAAAATATCCCAGCGTAGGGGCCTTGCTTCAGGCTGTGGGGGCCATGATGGTCCATAATCACCGGATTTATGACATTTATGGTAACTTACACAAAAAATGTATAGGTTACCCCACATTCTTCAGCTGGGATCTTTGGCGTCCCATCCCCACAGTAAATTTGTTCTGTGAGGTGGACATGGGTCACCAGCATAGGCGGAGATAGACTTGAACATCTGGGGGAACACGATGACGTCAATTCATATATTATATATATATGCTTACGGCTGGGATCTTAGGGCCGCAACCAAGGCCCCTACATGGGCGGGTCTGACAGGGCTCTAGCTCTGGGGCCCGAGACAATTCTCATAATTTTTAGCTTTTTCACGCTATAAATTAACTATAGAAGGACCCGTGTAAAGTCTGACCGGGGGGGGGGGGAGCTCTGCTCCAGGATGTGGTGGCCATGGCCACAACTGGGGGGGGGGGGGCAGGTGGGTCTAGTGCCCCGGGCGCTGAACCAGAAGGGGGTGCCGAATTCACCTTTTAAGTGTTTCTTCTACATCATGGGGCTCTTCATCAAAATGCTGGCTTGCCCCGGATGACAAAATATCTAGTTGCGGCCCTGCTCGGGGAACCAACTTTTGCAAGGGCCCTGGGCATGGCCCACGCGAGGTTGGGGGCTGACAGATCTCCAGCCCTGGGGCCTAGGAATATGGACGAGATGGCCTGGGACACTTCTCAGTATTTTTCACGTTATAAATTTTTCACATAGGGGCCCGTGAAAGATCCCAGCCTAGGGAGCCCTGCTCCAGGATATGAGGACCATATCCTTGAGCAAAGCAGACATTAAGTAACCCCCACCCCTCTTATATAATCTGCACTAATAAATCCGCGTGAACCGAATAGGACCATTTCCGGTCGGCAGAAACGTAAAAAAACTTAATTATGCTAGGTGTTTGTATTTTCCTAGCGTGGCGCATCTGTTCCATCGTTTGCATATCCACATAGTTTTGCCTTTTTACACAATAAAGAAGGAAGAGAAAAATCGATGAAATGAAAAAAAATGATTATTTCTTGAAATTAATATTCATATCACAAAAAAATCCAATGAAAAGGGGGGGGGGGGCTTTTCTTTTCAATATTTGCTATTCCGCTTCAAGTATTTTTTTCCCTGTGGTATTTATGTTAGGATGTTTGCTAACGTTATTACTTATATTTTGTTGCCAACGATAAATGGCCAGGCCTGACCACCCTCTACTAAATTAACCAATCAGGGAACAGAATACGGGCTTCCGAACATTTTGTCTGTAGATATCGTGAACATGCTAGGACGGAGTTGGCAGAGGCGTTGACATGAAGAGAAAACATTGGGAGGGCTGAAAGTTGCTGGCCGTCCTGTATATATGGGACTCAAGAGCGTAAGCAGGAAAGAAAAGGTGCATTGCATTGTTTTTTCAGAAATTATTGGGGGGCTCAGCGCCCCCTACAAAATTTATGAAGGGGACTCAAACAGCCTCAGCCCCTTAATTCCGGTGCGTATGGTTGGTGGGGTGTTTCATGATCCACTTGGGCTTGTCCATCACCCCCTTTCGTTTGGCAGAATGGGTCGGATTCACACAGTATATTTTCTTCGCAAAGAAAAAATTTTCGGAAAAAGTGTTGTGGACATAGTTTTGGTGAAATTTATAAATGTAAATATGTAATATAAATCAGTTGCTCGAAATCTTTAAAAATCATTACTGCAAAAAACAAATATCTCTGCAATGAATTTAAAAAAATGCAACATAAGTAGAAAACAATGGACTTTTTTTCACATAATTTTAGTGGTAGTGCTAAAAATGTGTTGCCTGATAGCAGCACTGACGATGACATTTTAGCTGAAAAATAATTTTCATTTCAATATACAAATACAACGCCACAACAGGCAAAATGCCCAACGAGGTGGCTGCAATAGTCTTAGCTGTAATACTTTGAATGATACATATATATAAATACTGATGATTTTAACCCAATCTTCAACTTTATTTTTCTTTCATCCACTTGAGCGCTATGAAATACTAAGCGTTATAAATTTAATTTATAGAAAGAATACTTTGGATTATGATGGGATTAATACCAACATTTAAAAATCTTTCAGTTTTAAAAACATTCAATTTCCCACAAATTTTATAAATCACTCGTAATAGCTTTCCTTTCATTAAAATGTGCTACTGTGATTCCCATTTTTATATCGAGATAAAAAATAACTTGAGCAACTATCGTCCTATTTCAATTTTACAAGTTTTTTATAAACGGATAGAATCCGCAATATGAAAATTAGACTTGTTGGTTTTTTACTGAAAAACAATTTCTTTGCTTCTAATCAATATGGATTTTTTCGGGTATGCAGTACCCGCTGCTTTACTAAGTTTATATGCTTTACTAAGTTTTGCAAATTTACTTATAGAAGCATCGATGACAAACAAACTGTTGCTATTTTTCTTGATATCTCAAAGGCATTTGACACCGTAAACCACGAAATTTTACAAGGAAAGGGTCGGAAGGTGTCATCCTCAAACAGCTTTGAAGAAATTACCTCTAATTCATGGGTGGCCCAGCATCAGAGGTGAAGTCGACAGATCGAATGCATATATGTATAGATGAATCGACATCATCATCTTGCCCCCCCCCAGCAGTAATGACCGTGCCCCCCCCCCAGACTTCCAAGTCTATCTCAGCCTATGCACTAATTCCACTCATTTAAATATGCACAAAAATGTAAAAATATCCTGCGGACCCCCACACTATGGGTCACTCAAAAAAAATTTAAATATTAATATTTTGAACGCCAATACAGGCCAAGAATAAAATTAAAAATCCCACAACCCCAGTCTTAGAGTGGCGTCATTCAAACAATATATGATTAGGTACAGCACAGATAAAGAAAAAAAAATAAATGCAGTGTTAGAACCTCGTTTTTATATACGTCGCTTGGCATACGGTTATACAACGTTAGCTTTTGCTGCAACATATTCCCATACATTTTAATGTTAAAATGATTCATTTATTCGCCGTAAAACCTCAATTACTCGACGTTTTCACTTCGACTCATACCGAATCTTTTGGAAAAAAATGTCCATCGAACGCGCGCAATTTTTGTATGCAGTGAAAACGCGTTGCTGCAACAGTTCTTCTTGCATATTGTCACCGCCATAAATTTTAGGATGATTGTTGACATATACGAAAATATCCAGTGAGCTAGCTGATGGTCATTTAGAGCGGACTCTTAAGCGATTTGCTTATTGCTTGTTTCTGAGAATAGGAAGACGCGGTGAGTCCAAAAGAAACTGGTTTCAATTGTTTTTACGGCCATATGTCCTTTCAGAATTTTTCTTCTCCGAACGTTTTCAGCGTTATCCTCAAAGGGCAAGAAAGTCCACACATTGCAAGCACTGGAGGGTGCAGGTCTGCCGACAAGAGATACGTACAAAATAAGTTTTTTCGAGCGTTTCCCTGTGGAATTTTCTTTCGTTGTGGTGCTTTGTGCTTACTGGCTGTGTCATAATGTCGCCAATCCGCCGCTCATAATGTCGACAAAACATTACATGTCGACAAACAATTGTCCTAATGAATTCTAATTTTAACTATATTGTATGTTGTCAGTACAGGTAACCGAGTTACCACTTGTCAACTCATATGTAACTCACAGTGTATCGATATTTACGTCGGTCTATAATATGTTGTGTAAACAATCAAACAATCAACTCTGAATAAAGATAATTTTCTTAAGCAAAAGTATGTCACAACTTTTTTTCTTTCCATGTAAGAGTGATTTATTTTAGCATTTAGTGAAGTTAATAATTTAGAAATGACCATATCTGTACATGAAGAAATATAATATTTACAACTGGCATTTTTTCAATATATATAAGGTAATTAAATTCTGTTATCTCGTATAATCATATTATTAAAAGTGCTACATTATTTGAAGAGACAAAAAATGCTCTGAATAAGATTCGTGTGTAGTATAAGCGGCATTGTTAGGCATAGTCATTAACAGATGTTAAGTCAAATGGTGTATTGTTTTGTCAGTCTGTCGTGCCAGGTGGATCGGCTGCCGTTTCCATGCCATGAAGCTTCAACAGTTTTTTCACGAGTTTGTTCTTTTCACTAGTGGGCAAAAAGCAACTCCGCGCAGCGTTGAAGTTCGCGCGCACGAAGTGTACGTCTCTCAACCCGAGCTTTCGCAGGAGATCGTATTCGTCGTCGAGAGTTTTCTGTATGATGAGTGGGTCATCGCGGCTGACCGAGAAATTCGCTTCGTCTTCGACGAACTTGATTATGGGATGCTTCGAGCTAGAAACGGGAACTGCACCGGTCAGATAGCTGGAATAGGGACAGGTTTCAAAGTGAATATTCTCATCCAGACACTTTTGAAAAACGGCATCGTCGTCGACGACGTGATAACCGTGTCCTATTCTCTCCACTCTCAGGTCGTTCAATGCGATGGTGATGTTAGACGCGGGACCGGCTTCGCCAGCATGAGCAATACGATGTATTCCCAGGGTAGCTGCTTCTCGGAATACTTCAATATCTTCTGGTGAAGCCATCCCTTTTGCCTCGTCACCCGCGATGTCTATGCCAACAACGCCGTCGGAGCCGAACTCTTTGCAGAAATCGAGAACGTCCCGCGACCATTCTGGGCGACCCCGGAGGCAGGACAAAATCGAACGCACCTCGATGTCGTAATCCTTTGAGCCTCTCTTCAATCCTTTATTAACGCTCTTCACGACAAGACGTGCGGATGCCCTAATCCCTCCGGGTTTCTTCTCATCGCAAAACAAATGGGGGTTGTAACGCACCTCCGCATAGATCACACCCTGGTTGGAGAGGTCTTCGCACAATTCGTACGCTATCCTCTCGACAGCGTCCATGTCGTCACGTACGACTGGCAGCACGATCTCGATTCCTTTCAAGAAGTTCGCTAGAGTAGAAGGCTTTGCTACGGAGCAATCTTTAAATAGTTCTTCGAGAGTTTTGCTCTTGAGCTTGATACCTTTCTTCTGGGCCAACTCCCACACGGTCGTGAGTCGGATCGCTCCATCCAGATGTACGTGCAACTCGATTTTGCACTTCGGCAGTTTCTCCGGGTCAATGTTGGGGAAAACAGACATGTCTTTGAACGTTCTGAATCCGTAGGAGACTTGAGGCTAAAACCTTCTCAGGGGTGGAAAAATAGACAATAATAAAACGTAAACAGTAAAGAAAAGTTTGCGAGTGATCAGCTTGTGATAGTGATTATCATTATCAGCATCAGTCATTGAATAGATATAGATTACATTGTCATTGAAATATTAATAAGAAGTTGTCATTGATAAGAAGTTGCTGATAATAAATATAAAAATGTTTTTATATGGATCAAAGGGATGAACTTTCAATTACAGTGCATGCCACGGAATGTGATCTCAACGGGAATCGGAGGGTTCTGATAACAATAACCAATTGATAACTAAATCCGAAAAATCTCAATTTTAAGTACAATAACCATATGTCCCGTTTGGTCGAACGGCAAGACTAAGTTTTTCTTTCCCACATAAAAGATTTCAGAATTATTATTTTTCAAATTGTTCTAAAACATGGTTGCCCTTTGCCCTTTCCCTTAAGCTGGAATACTTTTTTTTATTCAGAAATTTCGAGGAGTTAGATTGGAACAGTCTGATGTGTACTACGAATTACGATATTTTCATAATGCTTGCGTTACATAGATCCCTTGTTAATGTCTTCCGGACGGGGAACTGTGGATGTGGTATAGTCTTGCAGATTGATAAAGATCACTTGATATGGAAAAAATGAGTCTGGTTCAAACATAGCTTCACGCAAAATATGCTAAAAGAAGAAACTTTCGACGAAAAAAATGATAAACATAAACCATAAGTCCATATCAGTTTCAGTGCATAAAACGAATTTTTTCCCATATGGGGCCGTTCAAGTACTATGTCATCATCGATGGGGGAGGGGGGGGGGGTTCCGATTTACTGACTTTTGATGACAAGAGGGGAGGGGGGGGGTTTGGATAATGCTTACGTCAGCAACCACCCTTTATGAAAATATGAGTTAGGATTCAGAGGGGCAGAGCTGATGACGAAATTTTGCTGATAAGGGGGGGAAGGGGGGTCAGCGTTTTGCTGACTTTTGCTGATAAGTGGGGGAGGGGGTCAAAAATGGCTAAAAATTTGCTTATGTAATACTTGAACGGCCCCTATTATGATATTGGTCAGTTCCATACTTTACAAAAGTGATAACAGTACCCGAATGATAACATCATCGATGATTCTAATAAGCGGCGTCTCTCCATTGTACTTTGAAGATAGTGGATGTAAAGAACCGTTTGTTTCTCGCCTACGTATGATGAAGACCAAGGCAAGAAACAATACAACTATGAGAGATGCTTCCACTGCCCTTTAAAAGCGTTTTCGTCATGCCGAGTGGAAAATACCTAAAGGTGACTCGATGTGTTTGTTCATTTTTATAATTACATATATGGCATCTCACGTTTTGGAAAGAAATTCGATTGTATTAACTTGTTTGAATTTCTCGGTTCTATTGGCGAGTGGTGAGATTACTGAAAGGAAGTAAAATACGTAGAACAATATGGTCACGTAGCAATGCCATTTAAATCAATAATTAACAAACGGTGCCACTCACCCCCTCCCCGGAACTCTACGGCAGTGTTTCCCAAATTTCCACACGTCGCGGACCCCTTGTAGTCACTACAGGGTCGATGTTCCGCGGATCCTTGGAGCAAAGGTGAGTGCTCCACGAACCCGCTATAGCGTCGAGAGGTAAATTTCGACACCACCCTTCCATAAAATGCAAAATGTATTGTTTTTTTTTAAATAATTTGCTCATCATAAAAATTAAATAAATTGCAATTTCACAGTAAAAAATGTGTCATTCAATGCAATGGCAGTAAATGAAAATGATCCATCGGACCACTTGCAAAATACTCACGGACCCCAGGGGTCCGCAGACCACAGGTTGGGAAACACTGCTCTAGTGGCATAGGTTTCTCACTTGTGTTCCGTGGATTCCGGGAAAGATTCCTCGGCATCAAGCGGTGAAATCCCTGATTGATGTTGCAATAAATAAAGTATCTTCAACCCGTTGCCCGCGAGCATCACAGTGCTCCCTGAAGCACCCAGATTGCTCGATGCTCGTGTCCGATTTCATGCTCTCAAGCACTTGATCAATGTTCCAGTTATACACCGTGTACAAATTTCATTTAAGGATTGAAATCATCCTGATGGCATGCATTCGTATGCTGAACTTACCGTAAGGGTGCTCTTCTATCGATGATGTGTACAGGCAGTGCTCGCGACTAGAAAAAATTTGAAGACCTCCTCTGTACAATAAATGCGCGACTAACATTTTACGTTTCTTTGGGTTCGCCTTAACGGTCTTATAACTATCAATGGCATGATCTCCACAAGAGTGGTGTTGACAAGGCTCCAGCCCGGGGTTTCGGGACAATTCTCATTTTTTCGCACTATAAATTCACTGTTGCGAATCTGACCAGGGACCCGGTTATAGGGTCCTGTTGCAGGAAGTGGGGGGGGGGGGCATTGATTATGGGATCAATGGTTCCTTGGAACAGTGAGGATTTCACGCGAACCCCCCAAAATCTTGAAAAGATCTTCCCTCAAGGCGCCGAGACATGCCAGACCAAATGCCTCCTTATGTACCCAAATGGCAGGCAAACACTTAGACCCAGGCCAATACTGTCGGCATATGGTACGCTTCCTTCCTAATTGATCGTCAACAATTGCCACAGTTTTAGTGGCACTTGCAACTTCACTTGCTTTCCACAATTTTTTTTTTTTTTTTGGTTGTTATTGGCACTTGCCTTTGAAAATTGCCTTGAAAATCATTTCAGCTGTAACTGGAAACTTAATTAGCCTTTAACAATTTTTTTTCGGATTGAGAACTTTACTTGTCGTTATGATTTTTTTTTGCTGTTATTGGCAACTTCGTGACAGATTTTTTTTACTATTGCTGGCAACTTTACTTTCCTTTGAAAATTTTTTTTCTGTGATTGACAACTTTACTTGCCTTTCAGAGTCCTACACAGGATCGACCATTGGAGGAGGCACAAAAGTTACCATCCTTTAAAAAACATTTAAATTGACAGAAATTGGTTAATATAGCATATATAAAGGGCATTTTCTTTTGATATTTCAATTTTTTCACCGAAATATGAATTATTTTCCTGATTTTTGGTCGGCTTGGGGGAACATGGGCCCCGTGAGCACCCCCTTGCGTACGCCTCTGTTGCCTTTCACAGTTTTTTCTACTATTACTGGCATCTTTACTTTTCTTTGACAATTTTTTGATTGAAATTCGCAACTATACTTGACAAACATTTTTTGTGGCTGTAAATGGCAACTTTGCTTACTCAGACAACTTTTTTAGGTTATATACCGTATTCTTATAAAAGAAATATGGCCAGCGTAGGTGTTTATAGTGTTGCGTGTATTGATACTTTCCTACCTGAACGTATACTCCTCATTGATCGCCAACAATCGCCACAGTTTTGGTGGCACAAGTCCAGGAATTTACTGCCGCTTCATCTTTTAAGAAATATATAACACACAAATTTCTGGTCCTTAAGCAACTTCTAGTTTTCCAACTTCGAGGTGTGAATGTGAGCCAATCTTTTCTTTAACCCTTACAGTGGCAATCCCGAGCATAGGCGCAGATACGGGGGGGGGGGGGACCCCTAGCGTCAAAGGTGGAGTCAACTGATATATTATCTATTAATATAGATAATATCTATCTATCAGTTAATATATTATATATATTATACTGATCTATGTATATATGAATTGACATCAACATCATCTTGCCCCCCCCCCCCCACAGCAATAATGATCGTGCCTCCCAGACTTCCAAGTATATCTCTGCCTATGATCCCGAGATACCTCGTCAAACTTGATCTGCTTTATTTCGGTCACCCCGAAATACCTCGGGTTCTTAACACGCTTTTATTTCCGATGTGGCAGTTATGGTGAGGATCAGGAAAACTTTAAAATCCGCTTTAAGGGTTAAAAGTCTCGCAATGGTCCCAAAAACGGTTCACAAATATTCTATTGTTACGATTCACTAACAATTTGGGATATAGATGGCAACGCTAACCCGGCGGCCTGTTAGGTACAGACACACACTTCCGGCGTGACTCACTTGCACTTGAAATTTGGTATAATGGTAGTAAATTGACCATTGGGGATAGACCCGAGTTGAGTTCTGTCCAGAGAACAGGAGTTCTTAACCGGAGGTTCCCGGACCCCTTGAGCGGCAACGCCTATATAACACAACAAGTGTCTGGCATAGTTGTTAGATCGGTTACTGCTGCTACAATGGCAGGTTATCAAGATTTAAGTGAGTTTGAACGTGGTGTTATAGTCGGCGCACGAGAGATGGGACATAGCATCTCCGAGGGAGCGATGAAATTTGGATTTTCACGTACGACCATTTCACGAGTGTACCGTGAATATCGGGAATCCGGTAAAAAATTAAATCTACGACATCGCTGCGGCCGGAAAAAGATCATGCAAGACCAACGACGACTGACGAGAATCATTAAACGTGACAGACGTGCAACCCTTCCGCAAATTGCTGCAGATTTCAATGCTGGGCCATCAACAAGTGTCAGCGTGCGAACCATTCAACGAAACATCATCGATATGGGCTTTCGGAGCCGAAGGCCTACTCGTGTACCCTTGATGACTGCACGACACAAAGCTTTACGCCTCGCCTGGGCCGGACAACACCGACATTGGACTGTTGAGGACTGGAAACACGTTGCCTGGTCTGACGAGTCTCGGTTTCAATTGCCTCGAGCTGATGGACGTGTACGGGTATGGAGACAATCTCATGAATCCATGGACCCTACATGTCAACAGGGGACTGTTCAAGCTGGTGGAGGCTCTGTGATGATATAGGGCGTGTGCAGTTGGCGTGATATGGGACCTTTGATACGACTGTGACAGGTGACAGGTACGTAAGCATCCTGTCTGATCACCTGCACCCATTCCCGTCCATTGTGCATTCCGACGGACTTGGAAAATTTCAGCAGGACAATGCGACACCCCACACGTCCAGAATTGCTACAAAGTGGCTCCAGAAACACTCTTCTGACTTCAGACACTTCCGCTGGCCACCAAAATCCCCAGACATGAACATTATTGAACATATCTGGGATGCCTTGCAACGTGTTGTTCAGAAGAGATCTCCACCCCTTTTACTCCTACGGATTTATGGACAGCCCTGCAGGATTCATGGTGCCAATTACCTCCAGCACTACTTCAGACATTAGTCGAGTCCGTGCCACGTCGTGTTGCAGCACTTCTGCTGGCTCGCGGGGGCCCTACACGATATTAGGCAGGTGAACCAGTTTTTTTTGGCTCTTTAGTGTATAAGTAAGAAAGTTTCCGCTAATTTCTTAAAAGATCTATACTATGCTTGGTTTTATTCATTTATAAATTATGGTACAATTATATGGGGTGGTGATTATAAAACTAATTTATTGCCTTTATTTTCAATACAAAAAAGGGTTTTCAAAATTTTGAATCGGGGTCAGTCTCATTGTCTTCTACAATTTTTAGAAATCTTAATCTACTTTCTTTACGCCATAATGCTCTTTTTCGTATTATTCTGTTCTTAAACCGTAATAAAGGCTTATGCAGTTTAAAAGATAATGTTTCCGAACAGAGGCCTTACATGATTTACCGTATTCCTACTTTTAGGAAAGAAATTTTTCGTAAACATTTTCATTATTTAGCTCCGAAATTATACAATTCACTAACACTAGAAATACAAAATATATCCACACACGCGGCATTTAAAAAATCATTATTCAAGTTATTAATTTCAATAGACGATGTAGACTCTTATTTTGACCTTTAGGAGGAGCAAAATAAAATTTATTCAATTTAGTATGTGCGAGTTTCATTTTTTTGTCATATATTTTTTATCTAATGTTTTGTTTTATTTTACATTTCTCGCCATGCATTAAGAACTTTGTCTTTTTTGTGTTGTGTATGCTTTTTCGTTCTCGATTTTTTATCTTTACGTATTTTTTTATTTGACAGTGATAATTTTGTCTCTTTATGTTGTATATGTGTCTTTTTTTATGTTTCCGTTCATGTCGCATGCTTTATATATTTTATTCATTAATTATCATCCGCATCACAGCCTCTGGATGATAAATATGCTTTTTAAACTAATCTGAATCTCTGTATGTTGGAAATGTATAAATTTGATTTGATTTGAAATTAAATTCACCGACGGAACCAGTACATGCAAAGCGTCCACGAGGCCCATCCTCGATTATCGACAGCATTTGCAACAATCAAATAATATTATTTTTCGTCGCAATAGGTTTGCCCTCCAAGTGATGTCTCGGAAATTGTTGGGGGAAAAAAAGCAGGATAGGGAACAACGGTGATTGGTTGTAGCGATTATACTGACGTCACACTGTCACACTTTTGCTCGAATATGGCGGAAGAATCAGACTGGTATTTCAAGGAGCTCTACGTCAAACCAATCACGAGTAATTTAATCGCAGCTGCGTATCTGCGGGTTTTTCTCCTCCAGGTGCAAGGATGACCTTTAAATGACCAATTTATTATTATTATTATTATCAATGTCTTTCCCTTTGTTCATACATATCTCGGTGATAGCCGTTGTGCGACAAAAAAAAAAAAAAAATCGATAAAATATTGTTTTGGGCACTCGCGTTGGATACGGATTCGGTGAAAATTTAATCACGCTTGTCTAAAACAAGACAGAATCTGCTACAGAGTTCTGTACTTCTGTAATTTTTTCACGTCTGTAATATTGGATTGGAACCAAAACAAAACGTATTTGTTTGATTCAAAATGTGTCTTTCGTTCATCTACCCATATGGTCTGATTGTTTTTGTGCCGATTTATTTTTCTGTTTTGGGGTGATGCGTTGGCACGAGTTGTTGATTCTAGTTATATTGATTATTTGAAACCGGTGGGGGGGGGGGGAATGCGAGAATGTAAATTGAAGTTCATTGGGGATTCGAACTGGTGAAAAAATTAAGAACAGCTATATACAGTGGAGAGGCTGTTGAAATGAACTTCATGGGACCGGGAACGTGGTTCGTTTATCCGATCTGAAAAGAGAACATTTTATGGGATGAGAACAGATACAGTGCACGCCGTTTAATGTAATCACATCGGGACTCGAGGAAATTCGATAACCATATGTCCCGTTTGGTGGAACGGGACAACTGCTCCGGTATTTTTTCCTACGTAAATGTTGTGCCGTGTATTGCTTTTCCCCTACATATTTTACGTTTTTAAAACAGGGTTTTTTTCCCTTCACAAGTTAAAACCTTTTTTTTTAATTCAGTAATTGGGAGGATTTAGAATGGAACCACTGTCTAAATGTGTATCACGAATTATATACGTTATTTTTATAATTTATGGTACTATAATAATAAGATCTGAAGTAGTGTGCTAAGAGCTGAAGAGAAAGAGTTTTTTTTTAATCTTACGTTCATTTGCCTTCAGTATGGGAAAGCCATTGCAAAAGTGTCACTATACGTACATATGGTTCCATTACACCCCGATTAGGACATTCTGTACTGAGTCACCTACGGAAATATTTGTCAACAAGGGAGTCAACCTCCTATATAGTGTTGTCAGTTGGTAACGATAACTTATATGGAAAAAAATTTTTGGTTCAACCCCAGCTTCACACAAAATATGCGAAATGAAAAAAAACAACAACAACGAAAAATGAAACTTGCGACGCAAAAAAAAAAGTGATAAAATTAATTATCGGCCCGTAAAGTACATCGAAAAAATTCCACAGCTTTAACTAAGCATTTTTGCATAAATACCAAATGGAACCCGACTTGAACGATAGGCTACTTTCGTCAGAGCAGGGCAAATGCCCCAAATGGGCAAAAAACTGTCTGGCAACAATGGTTTTTGGGCCTCAACAATAACTTTCCGAACGTTTACTTCGGTTACCGTGGTTCCCTAGCAATGCGTTTCAGACATGCATATTCCTTTACAATGGTTTATCACTTCATTAATGCTGCCAATATTAAAGTTTATGACTTTATAATGGTTTGTCACTTTTTCAATCCTCCCAGTAATTGAAGAAAACCCGGGCAGCGCCGGGTATTATAGCTAGTTGTTAATATAATAACTAGAGCCCGGAAGTTCAGGCACTAAAAATGGTCGAAATATGCAGGCAGAAAGACACTAAAACTGCCTAAAATAGGCACTAAAAACAGGCATTTATAATTTATAAAAGTAAGAAAATATAACTAAAAATATTCTGTTAAGGGGGTCCAAAAACTAGCTGAAAAATTAGTTGCACTCAATCCGTCTACTGTTTTAATTAGTTTAGTTTATAATAACTGCATTATTATCCAAGTTAAATTGATGTCAAGACAAAAATAAAGTATTTGAGGTCCCTCAGGTCAATTCCAGGGCCACCATTAACAGACGAGGAGCCCGAAGAGAAAATGAGCTGTGGGGGAACCTTCGAGTTGCGAATAACTCCCGTTTGTTTGTTGTATTTATTTGGAATAATCACTATCATTTCTCTATAGTCGAAACATAGCTACCTTGTTCTATTGTAAAGTAAATTTACTTTTTGTTATGGAGTGGACCCTCTGGATTGGGTCAATTCCAGGGCCACCATTAGCAGTCACGGAGCTCGTAGAGAAAATGACCTGTGGAATTCGTTCGAGTTGCGAATAATTCTCGCTTATTTGTTGTATTATTTGGAATAATCATTATCATTTCTATAATTGAAATATATACTTTGTTCTTTTGTTGTAAAAAAATTTGGTTTTTTTTATATTACCACACATGCGGGACTCCTTCAAGAAAGGGGTCCCGTGTTTATGCATCTTTTACACACCCCTAAGGGCGACTCTGGCCTAATTAATCGAATACTAAATAATTATGTAAAATAAATAGGAACTATGGTTGTTTACAGTGCATTTGTAATGTAAATAAAAAAAATAAAAAATGAGGCCCCAGAGCCCTGTCTGCTCCTACCCCGCCTTGTGTGAGCCATGACGTCAATTGATGACCTCTTGGACAGTCATCGGCCAGCTATATATATACACTGCTCAAAACAATTAGGGGAGCAAGCAAAAAAGTGAAGAAAACCGTGCGAGACAGTCACGTATTGGCATACAATGGATGATAGTACACGCGTATCAATGCGCAATACAGAAAAAAAGACG
This sequence comes from Pholcus phalangioides, assembly GCF_987345545.1. Taxonomy (NCBI): domain Eukaryota; kingdom Metazoa; phylum Arthropoda; class Arachnida; order Araneae; family Pholcidae; genus Pholcus; species Pholcus phalangioides. The sequence continues at coordinate 2,904,195 of NW_028301615.1, read as the reverse complement.
TAAAAAAATTTGGAATTAAGCTTTAATTCTTTAAAAATATGGAAAAAACATGAAAAAACGATTTAGGGCAACAATTTGGTTACACGTAAACGATAAAAAAAAAGTACTGTTTAGACATGATGCATGAGTTTTAATAGGGCGTGTGGTCTCCTCGAACAGCTAAGACTGCTGCACACCTGTTTGCCATGGATGCGATGAGGTTATCGATCAGACTTTGGGGAATACTGTTCCACTCCTCAAGAAGTGCAATCTGCAAGTCTCGGACAGTAACAGGCGGCCTTGGTCGCGCAGCAATGCGTCGTCCGAGCATGTCCCAAACATGCTCGATTGGATTCAGGTCAGGAGAGCACGCTGGCCATTCCATACGCTGTATTGTTTCAGCTTCAAGCATGTTCTCCACCAGACGAGCTCTATGCGGTCGGACATTACCATCCTGGAAAACAAAGGAATCTCCAATGGCTCCAGCGTAAGGGATGACATGAGGTCGCAGTATCTCGTCTGCATACCTTCGGGCCGTCAAAGTGCCATTCCGAATGATATGCAGGTCCGTACGTCCGCCTATGCTGATTCCACCCCGTACCATCCAACCAGCTCGTCTGTATTGTGACCTTTCACGAACGAATGCGGGGTTATTTCGAGTGCCCCTGTCCCTCCATACCAGAACACATCGGGTGTCACACTCCAGACTGAATCGGGACTCGTCTGTAAACAGCACTTGGCTCCAATCATGTTGCTCCCAATCTCGATGTTCAGCAGCCCATCTTCTTCGGGCCGCACGGTGGCGTGGGGTCAACGGAATGCAGACCATTGGCCTACGTGCATAGAGCCCTCCCTCATGAAGCCGATTACGTACTGTTTGGCTGGACACCCTTCGTCCTGTTGCCAAGAGCAACCGTCTTTGCAGCTGCGTAGCATTCTCTGTTCTGTTTCGACGGGCTGTTAACCGTATATACCGGTCATCAGTTGCTGTAGTGGCGCGTGGCCGACCTTGCCCTGGTCGACGTCTAACATTTCCTGTTTCTTGGAATCGATTCCACAGCCTTGCAACAACACTTCTGGCGACTCCAACAGCGTCCGCGACACTACGTTGTGTTTGCCCGGATTCCAGTCTGCCTATAACACGCCATGCCATGGATTCCGGTAAATGACGTTGTTGAGGCATCCTCAAGTCACCTTGTCTCAAAAAAAAAATACTGCGCAATCGAATTTCACAGTTACGGCAGTAAAACAGACGTTTCTGCAACATCCCGATTTCTGCCCTTATCTCCTTTTTCTGGTTTTTGACGTCATGAACTTTGATTTGCATATGAAGTTTTCTTCTTCCGTTTCCTGCTAGGCTTTAAATTATGGATGATTCATTTTATGTTACTTATCGGTATACATCTTTGCGTAATTTTGTTAAAACCATGTGCTCCCCTAATTGTTTTGAGCAGTGTACAATCCAGTTTCATGCCTGAACTAAATATGTTATGTGAAGCATGTGGAGAAGCAAATTTCAAATTTTCTCTGCTTTTTCAACATGGGCTATGTTCACCTGAAACAAAATCATTCACGACCAACACCATCCGGTCAAAGCAAAGTTGGCAACACCTAATTCCCTATCTCTCAGATCACTTATTCGAGTTTAAATGGGCCTGAAAGTTGAGGGAGTTGCTTTCTGATGTTAATCCATACTGAAAGTTCGAAAATTCTAAAAAGAGCAATTCTTTCGTTCATAATGTCCAATTGCATATTATGGCTTCTGAAATTCATTAATAAACTTAAAACTATGTTAAAATAGGCATTTATGGCTGGAAAAGTTCAAAAAAGGCATTTTTACAAAAAAAAAAGTTTGAAAATAGGCAAAAAGGGCATTTATCGCCTTTTGCCTGAACTTCCGGGCTCTAATAATAACACAGTGTTTCTCAATCTTTCTGAACCCACGGACCAGTAAAATGTCTGTATTTTTAGTGTGGTTATGTGAATTTCTTTTTATACATTTGTCCTTTTTTTCAATGATGTTCGTTTTAATTTATAATGTTCATTAAAATCGTTAATAAACAGCGTTTTTATAATTTATGATAATTTTGGGTATAAATATTCACATCTCACATTGTCAAGTTAAACTGGTTTTCCTCAATTTTTCAGCAATTTTAACTACAATTGTGAATTTTTCTGACTTATGGCGACGTTTGTAAGACAATTGGTGACGTCCCGTGTTTTACAGTAATCGGACTATTTAAAATGTTTTTTCCATCAAATTTTTGTTTACTGCGATTCGTAGCAACCACCTATTTCCCCCACCCTTAACCCCTTTCTCGCAGTAATTAGAAAATCCGTCATAAATTGCATTTTTGGGCTGAAAATTAGTGATATCCCTATTCAGGATCCCAACTTTCCGCATTTTCCTTGATGAACCTAAGTATGAAGGTACAATTTTTATTTGTGAATCCATATGGATACTACTATAATATCAATTACAACAATTGAATAATTTTCCATCCAGTTGGAATTGAATTATCAAGTCTGCTTGCGGACCACCTACACCATTGTCGAGAGCCATAGGTTGAGAAACGCTGTAATAACATATTCACAATCATCTGTTGGCAGAAACTAAGTTTAGGCAGTTAGTTTCACAGTTAAAAATAAACGTAAAATTCAAAATCACTCTAAGGACTGAGGATTTGCCAGGCCGCCGGCTCTAGCTGTCTATAACCTTTTCTTCTATTATAGGAGTTCAAATTATGATCTAATCATAATATTATTAGATTATTAGTTCAATATATTATATAATATATTAATTTACTTAATATTATTAAGTAAAAATGAAGAATACATAGTACAATTTTTTTCATTAAAAAAATGATTTGTTAATAACAATTCAAAAACGACAATGTCTGTCCATGAAACAATATATATTTACTTTTCTAAATTCCGTGCCATATATTGTTTACAAATAGTGCAATTACTTCAAGAAAGATGAAAAATACTCTGAATAAGATTCGTGTATAGCAAGCAGCATAAGCGGCATTATTAGGTGTAGTCATTGCATTAACAGTTAAGTAAATATATTGTTATTGCACAAACATTAATATTAGTTAGTCTACCGTGCCAGATGGAAAAGCGACGACGTAGGCTGCCGTTTCCATGCCATGAAGCTTCAACAGTTTTTTCACGAGTTCGTTCTTTTCACTAGTGGGCAAAAAGCAACTTCGCGCAGCGTTGAAGTTCGCGCGCACGAAGTGTACGTCTCTCAACCCGAGCTTTCGCAGGAGATCGTATTCGTCGTCGAGAGTTTTCTGTATGATGAAAGGGTCGTCGCGGCTGATCGAGAAATTAGCTTCGTCTTCTGCAAATTTGATTATGGGATGTTTCGAGCTAGAAACGGGAACGGAACCGGTCAGATAGCTGGAATAGGGGCAGGTTTCGAAGTGAATATTCTCATCCAGACACTTTTGAAAAACGGCATCGTCGTCGACGACGTGATAACCGTGCCCTATTCTCTCCACTTTCAGGTCGTTCAGTGCGATGGTAGCATTAGAAGCGGGGCCGGCTTCGGCAGCGTGAGCAGTGCGATGGATGCCCAGGGTAGCCGCTTCGCGGAATACTTCGATGTCTTCCGGTGAAGCCATTACTTTAGCCTCGTCGCCAGCGACGTCTATACCAACGACGCCGTCGCAGTTGAACTCTTTGCAGAAATCGAGAACGTCTCGTGACCATTCTGGGCGACCCCGGATGCAGCACAAAATCGAGCGTACCTTGATGTCGTAATCCTTTGAGCCTCTCTTCAATCCTTTGTTGACGCTCTTCACGACGAGGCGTGCGGATGCCTTGATCCCTCCGGGTTTCTTCTCATCGCAAAACAAATGGGGGTTGTAACGCACCTCCGCATAGATCACGCCCTGGTTTGAGAGGTCTTCGCACAACTCGTACGCTATCCTCTCGACAGCGTCCACGTCATCACGTACGACTGGCATCACGATGTCGAAACCTCTCAAGAAGTTCGCCAGAGAAGACGGCTTTGCCACGGAGCAGTCTTTGAACAGTTCTTCGAGAGTTTTGCTCTTGATCTTGATACCTTTCTTCTGGGCCAACTCCCACACGGTCGTGAGTCGGATCGCTCCATCCAAATGTACGTGCAGCTCGATCTTGCACTTCGGTAGTTTCTCCGGATCAAAGTTGGGAAAAACAGACATATCTTGGAACGCTCGGAATCCGCAGGAGACGTGGCGCTAAAACGTCGGAGCTGGAAATAGACAATAACAAAACAAACGAAGACAATTATCGGGAATAAATAAACGGTTGCGAGTGATCTGCGTGTTTGATAGTGATTAACATTATCAGAACATCAGTCGTTAAACAGATATCTATTACATTTATGTCATTGAAATACAGTCCATTATATTTATTTTAGATAAAATGCGGGAAAACGAAAACGCTACGAAGGTTGCATGATTGATATGATATGCAATGAAGTAATGCACGCCAGAATGACAACCGAAACTAAATTTTTTACTCATCGATTCATCAGACGATAGTCAATAATGATAATGAAGATAGGAGCACTCAAAAACATGTTGTGAAAGCCCCCCCCCCTCTAAAAAAAACCAAAAAAACACTGCGTATATGGGAACTAAAAACCGAAGAGTATAGAGAAAGACATTTCCGTAATACATTCCAAAGTTTAACCTGTAAGGGCAACGGTTTAAATTAAGGGATAGGGGAAGCAGTTACTCGTGAATAAGCAAAAAATGATACTTCCGATAAGAAGTTGCTGATGAAAAGTTCATATAATGCGTTCCATCAATGTGGGAAAAGTTCTATATTGGTGTAAGGCATAGGCACCGGAACCTAGGGGCTGAGACCATTTGAGCTTCCTCCCCAATAAATTTTTTAAGGGTCTGAGCCCCCCCCCCCCAATAATTTCTGAAAAAAAACAATGCAATACGCCTTCCCTCTCTTGCGTAAACACTTCATTTCCGTATATACGAGATGACTAGTAACTTTCAGCCCCAGCCCCTTGCAATGTTTTCTTTATGTCGGCGCCTTTGATCAAAGGGAGAAACTTACAATTACTTTAAAGATGATGAACTTGAAAAATCGTTTGTTTCTCGTCTATGTTCCTTAAGATCAACTGAAATTACATGCAGCTGAGTGCTAACAATTTTATCCAGTTCGTTGAATCGCTCTCAAAATAAGTTTGTCGCCAACCGGTTCCTTTTTTGGCACATAAAACGATACATTTCAAGGTTGCACGGAACGTGTTCATGCAAACAGCTGTGGGATAATAAATCAATTTTGAAGCGTTTATAGTTATGTGCCTCGAGCTCCTCCTCCAAATACTTCATTAGTGTGGTCGCTGTGGAGTTTTCCTTCTCTCTATTTTCATCGTTATTAGCGTTAATTCTTCCAAAAAAATTGATAATAGTGTGCCCGCAAGTTTTTAAACGTAAATACGTCTTTTAGGTCTCGTAACAGTGCAATAATATCTATTTGGTCTGGAACCTGAAGAAAAAAATCTTCGCATACATAGAGTGATTTCTCTCAATGGGATCTATTTTCATCTTCTGCAGATATAGCGAGAAAAAGTTCGTTACGGAAAAAGGGCCGCGTGCCTGGTGCTCAAATCAAGAAAGGTACTAATAATAAGAGCAGTGGGGTATTTTTGGATTTGTGTCTCTTAACGAGATTTACTTGTAGACACCAAGAACGCTCAGATATTTTGCACACTTCCTGACGTATGAGATTTAAAGCAATGTTTTAAAAGTGTGCTTCGCGGATAGCTGTCGATATTGAGTTGAACCCACTCTGTGCTATGAAATGGTTCTTTACGATATTGTTCTCGAGAGTCGTAGTTAAACGATGAACAAGACAGCGGAGCGGTGAATAGCGAAAGTTTAACCCTTTGCGGTCCAGAGGTTTTTCGGTACTTCGGTGAAACAGTTTGTATTCGCCTCCGATACTTGCGAGCACGGGGCTAGGAGGGGGGGGGGCCGCTGCTATAAATCTTTGCTAACTTTTTCCGACACAACCCTGCCTCTTTTGAGGTAACGGAAGTAAGGTGCTTTGCATCAGTCCGGAGCTGTGAGCGGTTTTATCTATCAATGAAACCAACCTTTACTTGCATAAAATTCTGATGAAATAGACGTTTCACCAGCCTTTTCTTTTATAGAACAGTAAAATTTTTTTCGCCTTTTCCGTTATTACAATCAATTTCAATACCTTTTTTGTAGCAGTCTTGTACCCACAAAAAACTGCATTTTCTGTACGAGAAGCACATGGATCCCGTAGGCGATGCAAAGTTTCCGCTGCCAAAGGTGCAGCTACTGCCACGGCTCTGCTAGAATTTCCGATTCCTTCCTTTTTCTTGATATATCTTATCGTTGATTCCGTAATGGCGGGCCAAGGCAGCAATTGACTTAGTTTCGCCAAGCATAGTTAATATATCAAATTTTTCTTGTAAAGTTTTCACTTTTTTTTTGCCTTTTCGAAGCAGCATTATCAGTAGCACTAGAAAATGAGCCATCCTAAACACGCAGAACTCAAATTTTGTAAGCAAAACACGTGAATGACGATTGCTGAGTGATGCCATAAAAGATTTCCCAATAAAGGGAAAAACCGCGACGGAAGCTCGACTGTACTGGTTTTTTGATGTCAATTCAATCCCGACATAGGACCCTAAAAGGTTAAGAACCACTGGTTTAGAGCATTTCGTTATGAAACTTATTGGGGGATACATCTGGTACAATATTGTCAGATAATTTAAAAGACATATTAGCGTCAAAATTTTAATAAATGCAAAAATATCATACTTTACCGCAATGTTTTTCGAAATGTGGGATTCTCGAACGTTCACGTTCCCTGCCGATGAAGACTGAGGAAAGAAACTGTACAAAAATGTGGCAGATACGTCCGGCTGCGCTATAAATGCCTTTCGTTATGCCGTATGGAAAATACCTAAACGTGACTTGAATGCGTTTGTGAAGTTTTATAATTACATACATGACATCTCACGTTCGGAGAGAAATCTGATTATATTAACTTGTTTGAATTCATCGGTTTCATTTTCGGATTGGTGAAATTACTGAAAGGATTTGAAATATTGTCACGTAGCGGATACAGGTGGAAAGTGAAGACCTGTTCAATAAAAAATTTTATTATTGGCATAGAAAGGAGCAAGGAGGTACACATACTCTCTCTGTTCACTGTGCATATCGTCAATGATTTACCGCCCCCCCCCCTTCCTTTCGAGGAGCTTGTTACTCCCAACCCCGACCTCTAGGGTATAGGTTTCCAACCGGGATTCCGCGTATCCCGGGAGTCGTTTACTGGGAGTATCAAAAGCAGTGAAATATTTGATGGACGTTGCAATAAATATGCCCATGTGCGTCAAACATTTATACTTGTTTGGGTTCGTTCAACTGTCTTGCGACTAACTATTAGTGGTGGTTTCGTGGCATAGTGTGAATGGTGTCTTAACCTTCGAGGGTAACTTCAAGGCGTGAATGCGAACCAATCTCTTCTTTAAAAAGTTTCGCGGAAGACCCCAAAAGGGTTCAATATTCTATCGTTGCACTTACAATTTAAAAATTTAGTTAACGATTTCCTAATCCATTACGACAGCAAGAAACTTCTTCTTCTGTATAGTATTTAATTGTTAATTCCGCTTTCAGTGAGCAGTCTCTTCTAGCATCACACACGAAATGGGTATTAACATCCAGTCAGTCTTGAAAAGTTATTCTTTCAGGAATTTCCGAGTTTCATTTTCACACAAAGAGCTTCCATCATACATTTCCTCAGATGAAGCTTCTGACTTCCTGTATGGCGGAATTTGTGTGGAATTGCGGTTTCGGAGACATATTATTCCATGCGGTAGTGAGGCTTTTGGCATCACGTGATATTTCCCTCCTTCGGCAGAGGTTTTGAGTCACATTGATAAACGTATCCAAAAAGAAGCTAACATGTGGCGAATTTTCCTAAGACGCCTACTATACGGGGAAATAAGTCTAGAGCGAGGGTACACAACCAACACCTTCTAAAGCAGGTGCTTCAGAAGGCGTTGACCTCAACACGGGTGCGGATCTATGGATCACCCTCCCAAGCGAAATGCGAATATAATAATATTGCATTCAATAAATCCGATGAAAATTACTTGTCTCCACGTTTTTGATTAAATGACAAATTAAAGAAAACTTCTGACTAAAAAACGGAAAAAACAGGAACATTTCTTTCCAAAAAAAGTCGGAACGGAGGAAAAAACCACAGGAAACCGGGACTGTCCTGGGAAATACGGGACATAAATGCAGGACGTATGGTCATCATATCCACAACAATTTGAAGAATTACCCTTCCCAACACAGCGAGCTTTAGATCCGCCCCTGACTCAAACTTTTGGAGAATGCGGGCCACTTCATTGGCATTGAAAATGTCGAGGACGACTTGAGTGATCTGTGAATGTGCCGCAGTCCGCTCAGGTCACCACTGTGGTGGTCGGGTGAGGTCGATTTTCTATGGTTCCCAACTTCGAGGAGCAAATGCGAGCCGATCTCCCCGTTAAAAGTCTCGCAACAGACAGCAACATGCAGACAACGGAGCACTTATTCGATCATTACACTTCATTCATAGTTACAAAAATCTATGGCAGATGGCAGCACACAAAGGCAGATGGCAGATAACAAACTTCTTTTCACTCAGAAACAAACTTCACGTTAGGTTCGCAACACGTACACGCACATTCCGGCATGTGCCAATTCATTAGAAATATCGTAGCAGAATGTATACGAGGTGCATATACTGTTAATTAGCAGTCCGTTCATGTGATCTGAAACTGTGCTGCGGATCACTCAAATACGCCGAGGGTCACTTAAGTGGTCTGGGAATGAGCCGCGAGCCTTTTGAGTTAAAAAGTCTCGCCACAGAGAGCAGCAGGCCTACAAACGGTACAAATATTCACTTCCCTTCTGAAATGTAGATGACAGCACTGAAAAACCAGACGCAACACTAGATAGGCACTCAGACTGTTAGGTACACTCATACTTCATAGTTAGAAAAATTGCCCATGGCGATAGACCTGAGGTGTGCTCGGTTTGACGGAAGGGGAAAAAGAGGCCTTTATTTTGGTGATGTGGAAATATGCCACGGGTCACTTAAATTATCTGGAACCGTGCATCGGGTCACTTAAGTGATCTTTGAATATGCCACGGGCCACGTGAGTGAAATAGAACTGCTTCGTTGGTCATTTAAGTGATCAGTCAATGTGCGAAAGTCAATGGGTGTGTTAAGACGGCGCTGCCGTGTTGATAAAATGAACATCACATTATTGAAACGCGAAAAATGAACGGAGTGTTCGAGTGAGAAAAAAAAAAACTTACCACGTAGAGAGAGAAGTAAATGAGCTTTTTTTTTTGTCAGAGGAAGGCTGAACAAACAACCTATGAAACAGAGAGAAATAAATAATATGGCAGTAGTGGGCGATATATAGCCAGAGGACTAACGGGACGGAAGTTGTTGGAGACAAGCATCGTTGAGCCGTCGTCGTTCAAGGTTATAACAAAATGATGCCAAATCTTAGCCATTATTACGCTACGCCTAATAAATAGTTCTATGCCCTCTTTCCTTTCCGAGTGGAGAGGTTTATCAGAGCTATACTTCCTCTTCAGAAGAAAAAAACACCAAAAAACTTCTGTATTACTATATCATAATTAGAATGAGGTAATTTGTGAGGGTCGTGATTCGACGGAAGATGGAATTTTCCTGAAGAAATAAATTCCTTTCGCCGTTCGTTTGTAACGACCCTCATCGTTACACGGAAAACGGCATTATAGCGGAAGTCCCGGAAACAAATTAGCTCCTCAAGAGAATTTCACATTTCGACGAAATAAAAAAAACAATATTATTCATTTTGTTATACGTAATGTAGGCAGTTTAAATGCGAAGGCGTTAGAAAAAGCAAAGTTGTAATAATTATTGCATGCAGGCGCTACGTGCAGCCAATCCAAGGGATAGACAGAGGCGCATTTAACTCCTTCACGTACTGGCTTTCGACAATAAAATTTGGATGATCTGTATTTGAAGTATTGGTGATAAATCTCGAAAACCGGTTTCCTTGTTCGCTTGTTAGAAATAAAAAGTTGGGGGGGGGGGTGAATGGTGAGTGCAGTAGATTTCTCTTTCGCAATTTTTGAGAAGAAATAACCCGTCACGGGAAAGAATGAATATTCATACGCAGCTTCACAAAGACTATAAAAGAGCAAAAGAAAGGTGGACGGAGAGGAAAACAACTTCCGTTCGTAGGGTCACAATGAAGCCTCGCGATAACGAGAAAAGAGGTTAAGAAAACGGGACAGCTGGAGTTAATTTCTTCCATTTGAGTTGGGAGGAGATATCTCGTTCCCGATCGTTAAGATGGTGGCACATCCACAAATCCGCCTCTGGTCCAAAGAGGGATGGGAGGGGTTTGGTATCGTGCTCATTTCAGACAGCCATGTTGAATGAATGTACAGTATAATGAAACGAACGAAACGCAAGATAATTGAGATTCGATGGCGAAAATAAACTTCCGGTAACTTTCATCGGTATCATGAATGTGACTCTTTTGCTCACTCACATGCTTGCAAACTCTCTAGGCCACTCTTTTGGTCACTCACTGACCTAGTACCTTGCTGTCTGGGCAGAGGCGGATATATTGAGGGCTATACGAGTTTTTCACCACCTTCTCACATTCTGCTAATTTTCTTGGCCCCTTACGAGATTACATGCAACGACATTGCGAAGGGCTTCTTATTCTTCCTCTGAGTTTCCAACTGTCGCTGTAGACGTCAGTGTTTCTGTATTATCAGTTAGACTGGGTCTCTGACACTCTGTCTAAACTCAACGACTCGAGGCAAACGCTATACTAAAAGACAGGGACTATTGTGCTTGACGTCTCGGTGTGGCGTTGTTTATGACACTAAGAAGGACCAAGCCGGTTATTATGACAGCTTTAGATCTTCTCGTTCCATTTTCATAATGAAGCAGATCGTTCAGAATGTTGAAATTTCATTTTTTCTAAAATACTTAAAAATTATAATATCCCACTAACATGTAAAACTGCTTACATTGTACCAAAATGTGAATAATATATTTTTTTTTATTCCGTCTGAAAACTGGAATTTCTCTTATGAAGCTATTTTTTTCCTTCAAACTTTCGATATGAAAAGCTCGCAATATAGAGTCCGTTTTTCGTGGAACGATAGGCAAGGCCGCCTTAATGCATGGGCCCGCCGGAGGGACCTCGTGAAAATCTTATCAAAATTTCTGAGTATAAATATGTAAATTCAAAGGCACAAATTTATAGCCGGGGGTGGAGGATCCTGGGAGGATCACTTTGCCCGACGGCCCTGACGATAGCATATGAACAGCGTCGTGTCGGTAAACATTTGCTAGGTGGAATTGGAATCCTTAGCCTTGTAATTATAACAAAGAGCATCGTTAAAGGTAAATAGCTAGGGAAAAAACCCGAACCGCAATGTGTTTCTACAGACAATACGTGGTCTTCAAAAGAGCTATACTGACTTTTCCATAAATTTGGACGGATTTAAGAAAATAATAAAAAATCAACAAATTGACGTACTGGGGTGCAGTTTGTGTCCTCAGACTTGCCAGAGTCCGATATTTTTTTCACACAAGAAAATAATATAGCCGAAATTCTCACTGATGAATAGCCCACGTCAACAAAATACGTGGAAAGCACCTAATTTAAATGCTTTGTTAACGGGGTGCTACCTGATGTTGAGAATTTTAACTTATCTTTTCTCGTGTCAAAAAAATCCGACTCTTTAGGGCGCAAACCGTACCTAGCATGCGTAATTTGATTTTTAAAAATCCGTCCAAATTTATGTGGTTCAGCCTGCATATATACAGGGTGGTCACATAAAATAACTTTGCCGATATACGATCCCTTAGTGGCCGCAAAAATCAACAAATGCAAATGAAATTCGAGCTAATAGGTATTTCTTCGAGTATAAAAGGACCCTACCTCTCGCGGTTGTGGCTACAACAACAAAATTTCGGAAAATTCAAATAATGACACTCTTTTATGCATTGCCAAGTGTTCGGCGTAGTAAAACCCATGAGTGGCGTTGGAATGGTACCACCCACCACAAACGTCGGCGCATTACAGAGAAAGATATCACCAAGGGGTTGGTGCGTTAATCCTCGGTGGCTTATCTGATTTGATCATTTTTGTCGCACCACGGTCATTTTCTGCACACGAGGGCTAATTAGACCGGGACCTACAATTTATTGCCGATTCCGAACGGCAGGCTTGTTTCTTATACTCATCGAGAGGTTGGTACGCTAACTCCTCGATGGGGGCTCCCTGCGGTAGCAATTGTTTGCTGCGGTCAAGTCGCCGTTTTTGTTGTACCCCTGTGCCAGGAAAGTTTACTGACAAGGACGAACCGGGTATCGAACTCGCGACACCTCTAAACATCCTTTGGTACTTTAGGCGAGTATCTTATCGACCGGGCTACCGCGTCCTATCTGATTTGTATTAGTTAATTCTACGTTTCTTTGTCAGCGCCTAGCGCCGGCTTTTATCACCCTGTAGGTACCGTTCAAACGCCATTTATGGCTTTTCACAGCGCCAATCACTTTGCAATGCCTGAAAGTGTATCGCCATTTGAATTTTTCAAAATTTTGTAGCTGTAACCGTGAGAGATGGAGGTGTTTCTTTCCTTTCCTCAATTCTCGATCGCTCACTCTGAAACATCTATATCTTGAATTTTATTCGCATTAGTTAAGACAAAGTTATTTTATGACTTATTCTGTATATATTCTATTCATAACTCCCCACCCCAAGTGGGATGCCTGATCAATATAGTGTGGTTATAAACCCTCTGACGACAGAGGATATCTATAACTAAAGTTAGTGAGCTCTGAGCTGCCTACAGCCTTAACAACTACTCATCAGATAAATATTTTTGCGATCTGTAAATGGTCAAACGCGAAAGGGCCATTGACCATAATTAATTTAAAGGGCCTTCAAAAAGTATCACAGTTTTATGATGCAACGGCATACTGGTCTATAGTTTCGTTTTTTTTCGCACCATCATCCGATTGGTGGAGAATGTTCTGGAAGATTTCATCCCCCAGAAAGTGGCGCCACCAACTTGGTACTACGAAGTAGAATTCTCTGGAAACTCTCTCTCGAAGTTTCGACGAGTTGAACCCCGTTATAACGAACTCCAAGAGACCGTAGAAACTACTCCGTTATAAAGGAATTCCAGGATATCTAAAAATGCTCCTCCGTAAACTTCTCTGGCGGATTAGAAAAGTGTTCGTTGAAACGGGATTCGACTGTAAAAACGATGCGAAAATAGAGGGGAGAGAGTTGTTGGATTATATAGATGCTCGATAAGAGAACTCTGCAGATCTGGTTAGCGTGTGAATCCGCTTGTAAATACATGTAAAAATTTCTGTTCTGTAAATAAATTTTTACAAAATATATACGGGGTGGACAAAAAGTCCGTAGAAACTAAAAAATCATAAAAAAAACCGGAAAAATAACAGAAATAAAAAACGTTTTGCATGGTTAGCATCGCTAGGTCACGAATTTTTTTGACAGGAAAAAAACAGCCGATAGGTGACGCTGGTACGAGCAACTTCAGTAGAAATATGCAGGAGAGGGTTATAAGAACTTGTGCTCCTAATCCACAAATAGTTCCCGTTGTAAACCGTGTATGTGGACACGTACTGCTGTAAATAAACGATTTACAGGCATTCTTTCGCTATTTGCGTATCTTTTCTTTGACTTGTGTACATCAGCGCCACCTATCGGCTGTTTTACCGTGACCTAGCGACGTTAACCAACACCTACTAGAGAATAGTTTTCTAGTGGGTGTTGCGTTAACCCTGCAAACCGCTTATTTCGGTTTTTATGAATTTTTAAAGTTTTTACGGACTTTTGCCACCCTGTATTATATTTATTTTGTTTTCTGCGAATTTTTATATATATTCCAGCTTTTCAGAAAAATCTGCACATAATACAAACTTGGTTACAACGACATCGAAGATTCCGAGAATTTTATGTGCTATAACCTAGGTGTCAACACTGAGGATGACATTTTTCAAGACATTTTTTGATGAAAAATGTAATCAGATGCAAATACTGTGCATGAATTTGTTCAGTACGATTGGTGTGACCATGTTTAATGAAGAAAAAGTACGGGGAAACTGCGGGGGTTATAAATATGAGATGTCACTAATTCTTGCCTGTTGTTGAAGAACTAGCCAAATATTGCTTCTTAATAACCCTTGGCGAGAAATACTGTGCAACAGAAAGTTTACAGGCATTTAAAACACATTTCACAGTAAAAAAAATTATATGGCAGTTATGCGAGATGAAAGTTTGGTCTGTAACAATAGGCAAAGTCGTTCTTTTTATGGAACTGTTCCTTTTGAGATAGATCTTTTTATTGAACTAGTTCAAGTGAACTACATAGTTCATTTTGAATGTGAAGCTACCAATAAATCAAAATTTAATTGCCTACGAAAACTGAATGGTCTTCACTCTTTGGGAATAAGCCCAGTGTGTGTGTGTGTGTGGTGGAAGGGGGGGGGGGGCTTTCTATTTCTAACAGATTTTCTTTACGGCAGGTAGAATATTTTTTGAGGATTGGCTGAGGGCTTCTTATTTTCACCCAAGCCTTTCATCTGGGAAGTAGGCACCGCTAAAGATGGGTTTATTCCTATTGTCATCAAGGGCGTTTAACTGCTTATTACTTGGTAAAGTCTGGGAAAAACCAATTCTTATTTCATAGTTCACTGAAATTAATTATTATGAGACGAGAGAGAGACAAATATATGGATCAGGTTAAGGTGTAAAAAAAAACCCATTGTTTTGTGAACATTGATTTTATATTGATCGAGATTTTATATAAATGTTTGTTTACAATGTTACAACTTTTTACACAAAAATGCTATATGAATTTTACACTTAACATCACTAATTATTAAAATGATTTACACTATGATGCATTTTCATAGATTTCACTGATGCACACATTTTTAAACTGTTTAATTATTTATAAAGAATTATATTGGACAAAAAGTATTTCAGTTAGCTTGTAATCTATTTCTTTTCTCCGTCATTATTGAACCCGCTTTAAAAGAAATGCTTTCACGAAGAATTGAGCTGGCTGGTATGCAAAGCCTTCTCATTGCTATTTTGTATATCTACTCTATAATATAAAATCACAAACTCGAAAAGGGCCTGTTGCTAAGCAACCGAGTGACGGAAGTGGGTGAAGTTTTTGAGTGACGGAAATCTGTTACGTTTTTGTGTTGTTGTTTTGGGTCAAGTATTCATTTAACTCTAGCACATATTCGGACCCATTTGTACCATCGGGACCATGTTATGTGCATGTACCGAGAGGCTCCCATATCCTACAGCAGGGCCCTTAGGCTGGAATTTAGATGGCGAGCCCCCAAACCAGCTTTTCAAGGCCCCTCTGTGGTTAATTTATAGTGTGAAAAATCAAAAAGTGATAAGATTCGTTCTGGTCCTGTCAGCCCTGCCTTTGTGGGGGAGTGTCATGCCGAGAGGTATGTATATGTATAATATACATATAACAACAGTGCTCCCAACACACAGGGTCGGGGTACCCGGGGAGGGGGGGATTGTACGTATACCTTCATGGGAAACTTAAAAGTTTTCATTTCCAGGGGCCCTTGATGGATCTCATTGTTTTCTTGCTGCTTTAACGTTGAAAAATTTGCGATAGCGGAAGCACAAGATATATCCCGTCTGGGGGCTCCAAAAAATTTGCGAATTCGGTCACGGGTAGTTGCGTGGGTGGTCCTGGATTTTATTCGTTGGTAAAACGAATACAAATGAAAATTTTTCATGCCATTCGCACCGGGGGATGACCGACAAGCTTCCAAGTCGGGGCCCCTTGTTTACAGGTTTCATTTTGGGGGCCCTGGATGAATCTCATTCTTTTCTGTTGTAGAATTTGCAACAGCGGAAGCCCGAGATAAAGCCAGTCTGGGGCCCCACTAAAAGTATGCCAATTGGTGTCCCGGGTAATTGGTTGGGGGCCCTGGACTTTATTCGTTGGTAAAACGAATACAAATGAAAATGTTTCATGGCAATCGCAGCGGGGGATGACTGACAAGCTTCCAAGTCGGGGGCCCCCATGTTTACAGGTTTCATTTTGGGGCTCTGGATGAATTTGTTTTTTAACATTATACAATTTGCAACAGCGGAAGACCGAGATAAATCCAGTCTGGATTCCCCACTAAAAATCTGCGTATTGTGTTCCCGCTACTGGATGTGGGGTCCTGGATTTTATTCGTTGCAAAATTGAAAAATTTTCGTGGCCCCTTACAGGGGTGTGTCCGACAAGCTTCCAGGTCAGTGCTCCATGGGAACGTTGATAGGTTCTAATTCGGGGCCCCTGGATGTATCTCATTGATTTTTATTGTTTAACATTGTAAAATTTGCAACACATCGGTAGCCCGAGATATATCCAGTGTGGGCCCCACTAAAATTCAGCGAATTGAATCTGGGGCCCCAGTTTCTGGGGGTGCTTGATGAATCTCATTTGTTTTTTGTTGCTTTATCATTATTTTTAGTAAAATTCGCTTCTTCAGTAAGCTGGTGCTTTCACACGTCTCTTTCCATAGCACGCTGATGAAGTGGGACGAAATAAACAAGATATGTTGTGAAGGGAAGTGGGGGGGGGGGGGGGGAAGGGAGGGGGGTTGGCCGCCAAAGGCGGCGGGGGCAGAGCCCCCCTAGTATTATATATATAAATAGAGGTATATTAACTTTCTTTGATCCCACCAAAGTAAAGGGTCAGACAGCCTAGGTAAAAGTGGTTCAGATAATTGTTTATCTATTTCCCCGATATACTAGCCGTTTTAGGGTTTTGTCTTGCCGTTAGAGCTACTGTTTCTTCAACAAATTTTGCCAAAATCTTTGACGAGCTTGGGGAACCTGGGACAAAGGAGATTTGAGGTTGAGCAGAAAAGGTGGGGGATCATTTTGATTTTGGTCTATGGTAACTAATGTTTGGATTTTTGTGACTAACCCTTTGTAAACTGCATCAAATTTCCTTGTATTTTTAAACTCACTTTTTAAAGTGGTTGTCAGGCAATGCTGCTTCAGGGATTGATTCATGCTCCTTCGATATCAGCCTGTCACTGATTTCTTTCAGCAGCTTATCACACATTTCTCTTAATGCAATAGGAAAATTTGGAGTCTTTGACAGTCATACAAATTCTTGGACAAAACCATTGTTTTAGGCAAAGTCACATTTTTAACAGCACTAAATTCCTTGGTTACATCAAAAATTTCTAGAGTATTAATGCTATGTTCAATAATATAATCAAATTACTACACGAAAGTGTTTTGTCATACTGTAAAAGTGCAAGAATGGTCGTTATTATTAAATAATCTCTAACATTTCATAAGTGGAGTTCCAACGTGTTTTGGTAGAGCTTAAATTAATTTTAACTCTGGCAATTTCATTTGTTTTTGGGATTCTTGAAGCTTAGTCAAGGCATTTTCTAAAATGTTGTACAACCGCTTTGCACTTTTCTACCCTATTTCCCCGCATATGTTACTGATCCTACTAATATGCATTAGGAGGTAGGGGCAGGGCTGATGAAATTTTGCTGACAAGGAGAGTGGAAGGGGGTCAGAGTTTTGCTGACTTTCGCTGATGGGGAGGGGGTTTAAAAATGGCTAAAAATCTGCTGACGTTATACTTGAACGGCCCCTCATATAAAAAAAATCTGGAGCTGTTCAAGATATGTTAAAAAAGAAATGGCAAAAATACATAATTTTTAAAAATCCTGCTTTTCAGATTCCTTTAAAAAAATTTAGGTTTGTTAATCTAAAATAATAGTTGATGCATTACTGGTCTACAATTTTTTATGAAAAAAAACATTACTTTCTGATAAGTACTTGGACAAAAACTAATTAAAACTGAAAAAACTCTTATCCAGTAATAGTGTACGGCAAGGAATGACTGTGTTTCATAGTTCGAAGAACGAAACGAACTTTGAACTGTAGAGCACACGTAGGAACGAATCTGAACTGAATGAATTAGTGAACTGAAAGAAAAAGGTTTCTATTTGAATTTCTATCCTCAGAGTTCGAACGTTCAGCTTGCGGGAAGGATCGTGAATGCGCATTCCAATAGGTAGTGAAGGGGGTAAAGAACACTAAAATGAAGACCACTACATACAGTTCTTTTTCCCCGACTAGTTTGTTCATGAACTACACATCCCTATCAGTAACACAATTATATTATATAATAAATTATTCGCTGTAACACAATTCATAAATTATCTAAATTACTCTTATCATCGATTCTAGAAAATTCAGACTTAAAAGTAAGTTTTGTTGGAGAAACCCGGAAAAAAACACATTTTTATAAAGGAAAAAATTGGAAATAACAAAGTAGCGGGGAAAATATGATAATGTCCCATACACAGGTCATGTCAATGAGAAAAACAAGTTGGAGTGTCAAACATGTACTAAAAGAACACAAATAGACAAACATTCCTATAATGTGATAAGCTGTGATTCTGAGAATTTCTTGGGAAAGTGCCATAAAAAATCAGAGCAAAACTGATGAAAAATATGTAGTTATATCTGAGTTCATAGTGTTTTCATTGACATTATAAGCAATGTTCATTAACATTCTCTCCCTAGGAATCAGCGTGGGGAAAGCTAGTTATTGGTGTTATAGCACTGAGTTGACATTATAACCAAGTTTGACTGTACACAGCTGTCTATAATGCACACTAAGGAATTCAGATTTTCTTTAATGTATAATCTGTGGATTATATGCAGGAAGAAATTTTCTTAAATTTGTTTTACAAACAAATAACAACACAATTGTGGGTATTATATCCACATTCCTGTTTCGCTTTTAATGTTTATCTCACATTTACAACACAACATTAAGGTGAGCTGGATCTTGTAAAAATTTACAAATGTGACACTATTATTATCATTAATAATAAGCATTTGCAACCGTGTTTACATGCAATATTATAATATTTTACACTTACACCAGTGTGAGAGATGAACGCATACGTACCATAGAAAAACTTTCCATATTTCTTTCCCTTCTTAAAAAAAAGGTGACTATAATCATGATCTACAAATTATTTGTAATTTAATGCTGGCATGAATAAGATTGATGACAGAAACCTCCAAAATGATCCTGATTTCAATAAATTAAAAGCAATTTTGATTGAAAAAAAATCATTCTTGACAGTGAGTGGCGTAAATGAAATGTAATATTCAAGCCAATTAATTCTCAAATCATGACGCAAATATGTATGAGCACCTTTTATGTTTTCTGCAGACAAACACCACGATTAGTTCGGATTAAGTTTTGTTCTAATATGAGACTGGCCCTGGCACAATATGATCAAGTTACTTTTGAACAAATAATAATGAAAAAAATCCCACTATTATAATTTTGCATTTGTACATGATCAGGAAACAGTCTTGCTGACTGTATAAGAAAGAGAGCGAGAAAAGTCGGTCTACTACTAGTATCATTCAGACTTGCGAGTAAACAAAACATTAACAATGAATAACAATATCGGAGGAAAAAATAGAGAAAGGAAAGAAAAACAATTTTGTCTTAAAAGTATAATTTGCATACGTTTAAAATTCTTATATAGATGACTAGTTCATCAATATGCACAAGGTATATGCAAATGTACAATAAAAAAAGACCTTTCACCGAATATGAATATGTATTGAAACCCAACAAAATAAATACATTGGTAGATAATTAGGTAGGGAAATAATGCAGATATGAAAACAAAAAAGGGGGAAAACAATCGTCGGTTTAAAAATTCTCAAATAACCCTTATAATGCAAAAAGTAAAGAAATGGGGGATAAATCTTATCACAGGCAATCATCGAATTCTGACATAAGAGACATAAAAAAGTGTCACCAAGTCAATATATATATATATATATTAAATTATATGGCAATGATCATCCAGTTGTTCCAAAGATGTATGACCACAGCAGCAAAAGGCTGCCTCTTCTTTACAGTCAAATCAAACAAACGGTCCAATATTCAATCAATTTTCACTGTAGAATATATTTTCTTTACAAATACGCTTGTTCCAACAAAACCAAATGTACCTGAAAAAATGGAAAAAAATTTAAATTGAGCTGAATTGTAATTACCGTATTTTAACATATATAGGGAACCCCCCACCCCACCCAAATCTTTTTGGGTTTAAACTTTGGAAAAACGTTGAAAAGATATATCCATGTATAAGAAACTCCTATTTTTGAGACCACATTTTTGGCAAAAAGGGTGTTCCTTATACACGTTAAAATACAGTATTTGATTAAAATTTGAATGAAAATAAACTACCAATATATGTGTTAATATAACTAAAATACAAAAATCATGATGCACACGACTGCAATCAATTATTGGTTAGTGTAACTTTTCTAAAAAGAAGAAAGGGGAATAAAATCATAAAAATAAACATTTACCACACAAAATCCCAAGAGCCAAACTGAACAGGGCCATGTAACCAAAGTAAAATGCAGTCTGGAACAGCCCATACATTCTGCAAAGGAAAAATACATGAAATTAATTGATATATTTATTAGTTTTACTTATATGCCCATACAGTGTCAACTATCAAACTTTTTTGCATTATAACAAAGATGCTCAGAGAGAATCACATTTCCTGGAAGAACAGCCACCATGCTTACATTTTTTAAACCATAATTTCTAAGCTGGCAGTTAATAGCAAGCATTAGTTTTAATTTTGAAAAAAAAAAAAAGTCTAAAGAAACTCATAAAAAGCAAGCCCACCAACACTGAAGGAAATTACCTATCACTTTTAACACACCCAGAATTATTCAATTACTTTTCAAGTAATGAATTTAGTAAGCTATTGATGATTTAAAAAAAAAACGCTCATCAAATAAAAATGAATACAGTTGAACCCCAATTTAACACCACCATATATTTTGAAGAATTCTGGCATGAAATCAGATCACTGTTCAACCTTATTGTGACCCTATGTCTGGAAGATTCATTTACAGAAAATTTCTGGTGCTGAGCAGAGTTGGCGCTAAATTGGCAGCTATACTAGGGTTCAGCTGTATATGTTTGTGAAATGAGAGAAGATAGATAGAAAAATATTCCACTAACATTAAGTTCATAAATATTTTTCAAATGTTTTTACTCACTGTGGTGCTTATTTAGAGAAATACTTTTTTATTACTATCGATTCTAAACGAGAGTTTAAGCCAGTAAGCCAGAATAAGGCTTGCAATATATATATATTCTGAAACCTAAAACCCATTTTCATCAGCACAAGAACACAAAGGAAAAAATAATGCAAAAAAAGGGAGAAGCAAAACCGTAATTTTGCCCCCCCCCCCTTTAAATGTCAAAGAGGGTGTCACTCAGTTTTGACTGGTTAAGTAAAACTTTATCGTTAGCTATTTTGACATCGTCAGGAATAAAGATAAATAAAAAAAAAAAGATAAACTGAATGATAATTTAAAAAAAAAGGTAATTTGTGATCCTAATGACATATATCAAGTCTTTAAACAGACATTGAATTACAAAAAAATCTTTCACATATTGTCAACCACACCCTATAAATATTTTTTTAAAAGTTACAAAACTTATATATATTACACAAACATATAACTATGCATGTATTTTTTTAGTAAGACCCAGATTAAGAAGTTCTTACCAATCAGAAGTTCGCCAATACGCATGCAGATGTGTAACGGACACATAAAAATTCAATTTCACTCCCAATTTTGTTAAAGAGTGAAAAATATTACTTCAAATTTTAGGGCTTTTTTTTCCCGATAATTATTTCTGTTTTTCATAAAAAATATACCTCCCCCTTTTCAAAATTACTCTTAAAATTTTGGAGAAAAGTGAAATTGCTCTTCAAAATTATTTTTTTGGATAACACTGGTCTCACATGTCATATTTCCAAAAAAAAAAAAAAATCAGTTTTATGCCCAAAGTTGACTGAAATACAAAGCATTGAATTTTATGTACATTCCATAGCAATATTTGAGAAGAGATTATTAAAGAGCCTTATAAAAGATTTTATGTGTAACAACATGATTTTCTTGAGATGACATAACATTATGCATTGTTTAAATGCTCTTGATAATTAGTCAAAATTATCTGTATTGTATATATTTAATATACAATATCCCTTCCCATAAAAAGGGTTCTCTAGTCAATTCAATTAGCTGTAGCGCAGTTAATTTAGACAATTTCAGTCGCAGAAGAATGGATTCGTTTTTTTTTTTTGTGTAACATGTAAGAATATTTTTTTACTTATAGAACCCAGGAAAAATTTTGCAACTTTTCAAGAAAATATATACAAACAGCTTCTAGGATGATGGGTAACAACATTTGAAGGATTTTCTGTAAAGTTTCCCATAAGTTAAGGAATTAGCAATGATGATAGTAAAAATTTTGTATATTCATCGAGTAACAATAACATAAATCAATTCTAAAATTTAAGCATCAAGACATATATTTAAACAGTGAAACTCTTATATAACAATACTCAAAGGATCACAGAAAATGTATCCCTATAAAGGATTTATATTATATTAACACTGTAAAAAGTACATTGGGCCCAGAGAGTGATGATGATAATATAGGTAAATTATCGTTATGTAGGATTTTCACTGTATATATATAAGCAACACACATGAACATATCACTCAAAATGTTTTGTATTCAAATTTAGAGAGTTTGAATTCCTCACAAATATTTTTTTTAAGCTCGAAATTCAAGAAAACTGGCATGCTGAGATGATTTCACCAAATGATTATCTTAAAAACTGATTCAAAAAAGATTTCAAACTAAGTGAATGAACCAGGGAATCAATATTCAACTTACTTTGTTTTGAAGAAGAAGTAATAAAATGAATACATATATACATATCCAGCCGTTGAAGCACCAGATAGAAAACTTGTCCATTGCCTGAATTATAAAAAATATTTCAGTATAGTATTTATATTTGACAAATGAAGCCAAAACAAGATAGAAAAAAATAAAATAAAAATCTGTTGAAGATCCCTTGCATCTTAGAGAAACATTACATCAAAATTTTTATCATGTAATGGTTGTGAAATTAATTTTATAATTTTTAATATCTTATTGAAAAAATACCATGCAGAAAAAATCTTAATAGAATTATGAAAGACATTTAAAACAATACTGGAAGCTTGATTAAGTTTGATTTGATTTTATAGTGCAAGGACCTGTCAACTGGAAACCGACCACGAAATAGGATATACTTCTAGAAAAGACACAAATCAATAAGATGAAAGTTGCTGCTGTTAATGCTATTTTTAAATGCTATATTGAGAATAATTTATGTAAGGGGCCATTCAAGTATTATGTAAGCAGATTTTCAGCCATTTTTGACCCCCCTCCCCCCTTGTCAGCAAAAGTCAGAAAAACACTGACCCTCCCCTGCCCCTGTGAGCAAAATTTCGTCAGCAGCTTAGAATATTTCACATCATCAAAAAGGGGTGGTTGATGACATAAGCAAACTTCAAACCCCCCTCCTCTCCGTGTCATAAAAAGTCAGCAAATCTGAAACCCCCCCCCCTCCCCCTCGATGCTGACCTAATACTTGAATGACCCCTAACTAAAATTCTTCAAAATCAATATAATGACCAGAAAAACTGAAGAATTCAGTCTCTTACCATCTGTAATCTTCAGCATTGAGGAGGAAATAGGTACACACAATTGTCACACACACTGTTACTATTGCAAGGATGATGAATACCAGCAGCATAAAGCCGTATACATAGTATATTTTATACGCCCAGAAAGAGGTAAATATAAAATACCTGAACAAATGAGAGTAAAACACGATAAAACATTTCATTTGATGTTATAAAGCAATATTAAATGCAATCAAACAACTGAATAAATGAGTAAAAATACTTTCTCCTGCATTCAGACATGGCAGCGAGAATCAAAAAATAAATAAAAACCTGAGATGATGGGTGGGGGACACTTACATTTCAATAAATATGGAGCCAAAAGGTAATATTCCTCCCAAGCAAACAATGACAAGTGGCTCCATGAACCACTTTTTCTCTGGTATTGGCCTTGGGACAGCATTGATACGACATGGGTAGTCTGGTTGTCCAGAGAGATTTCTACCCAATACAGTACCAACCAGAGTCAATGGCAATATGACAAAAAGGCAAATGCACGTCACCGCAACCTGTTGAAAACGTAAAAATCAAACTTCAATTTAAATTAATTCATAAGATAAATATCAATGAGACAGTTCAACAGACAATATGGAAAGACCTTATTGTTAAATTTAACAAGTCAGCTGCCACCTGTATAAAACACTTCATCTATAAAAAATCATGTTTTTTTCTGTTGACCTAAACCAGGGCTTAACAAATTTCAAGCTGACTAGAAAATCTGTATTGGAGCCTAAACTTTTACACACCTGATTGCTAAATTGGAGTCTAATGATGACACAAAATTTTCTGATTTCATTACAGTCTCTCTTGACATAGGAAGATGTTATTAAATTCTGGAGAAGTCTAAAAACTTTACTTACAAATATTTTTCTTGAACAAAAACCCTGCTTGGCTCCTAAAAAAATTGACTGGCATCTAAATATTGTTTTGATTTGTCAAGCCCAAACTTAAATAATTTCAGGATCACAAATTTTCAAACTAGATTTAATTAATACAAGGCTTCTGCAGATTCTTTCAACAGAACCATCACTAAACCCTCCCACATGCTTAGGTGTAGAAGAGTGAGCAGTCCTCACACAACCTCTAGAGATGACCACCAGTTTCATTACTTTACTCTAAACTAGTTTTTTTCCAAAGTGGGCAATTGAACGAATTTGGGAGGCGGTAGAAGTTACAGATGCAATGTAAAATCCTATGATTTGACTTAGCATGGAGAAACAAGGGATGGGGGGAACAGAGATGGAAACTATTTTAGAGGTAGGAGTAATGAGACAAATAAGTTTATACAGACAATAGTTGAGAGTAGAGCCTTTCAAATTGATGTTATTGAGATAATACTCGAAATATTTCAATATTAACTGTATTAAATTTCAAAACTGTTATTAAATTTCAAAACTGTTATTAAAGTTTACACAATTAAACTAATTGTGCATCTAACTCATTGTGATACTCCAATTATAAAAATATTAATTGGCACATTTTGAAAATGTGAAACAAAAAAAAACCATGTTTACATTTAATATTAACACCAATATTTTATTCTAACATATAAGTAGAGGAGAATATTGATCATATTTTGGAAAATAACATGATGAAAACAGAAATCAGCATACCATGGTACCAAAAGGTATTGCTCTTGAAGCATGGTAATAAATAGCT